>NW_027315887.1:7500-123052 GCF_026437365.1 Eucyclogobius newberryi
TAGAGCGGTCGCTGCTGTTTGTGTTTTAACATGAACAACTATGAGAAAGAGCCAGGGTTTCTCATACATGTTTGTTTGTTTGTTTGTTTGTGTGTTTGTTTGTTTGTGTGTGTGTGTGTGTGTTTGTTTGTTTGTTTGTTTGTGTGTTGCAGAGTCAGTACAGAGCCGAGGGGCTGAAGGAGGCCGCCGTGTCCCTCTACTCAGTCTTACCTGACACGCCCGAGACCCAGAGAGCAAGAGAGACATCACAGCTGCAGAGCCAGGTCTGTTCCTCTGAGGCACAGACGCTCAGGACACAGACCCTCAGGACACAGACGCTCAAGACACAGACGCTCAGGACACAGACGTTCAGGACACAGACGTTCAGGACACAAACGTTCAGGACACAGACTCTCAGGACCCAGACCCACAAGACACAGACCCACAGGACACAGACCCTCAGGACACAGACGCTCAGGACACAGACACTCAGGACACAGACCCTCAGGACACAGACGCTCAGGACACAGACGTTCAGGACACAGACTCTCAGGACACAGACCCTCAGGACACAGACCCACAGGACACAGACGCTCAGGACACAGACGTTCAGGACACAGACTCTCAGGACACAGGAGGACACATGGAGGAGCTAAACAGCTGATTGTGCACGTGGGTGCAGTGGACATGCGGCGGGAACAGACTGAAGTTTTGAAAAAAGACTTCTTGAAGTTATTCGACGTGCTTGATAAAATGGAAATCAAAACATTCATAAGTGGACCTCTTCCAAACATCGACAGGAGGATAAACAAGTTTAGCCGGCTTCTTCAGCTGAACACATGGCTGTCCAAAGAGTGTTCCCCGAGAGGACTACACTATATTGAGAACTTCTATCTATTCTGGAAACGAGAGGACCTGTTTAAGAGAAATGGCCCCCACCTATGCAGAGGTGGAGTGAGGGTGCTGACAGAGAACCTGCTCCACGCTCTGAGGCATTGGACTTGGCCTGGACAGGGTCCTGAGCAGATAGTTAGAGAAGAGAGGAATGAGAGAAGAATTCCTGCTCCATCAGCCAGAGACCGAGCCAATGTTTCAACATCAAAAGCACCACAACCTCAGCCTCCACCAAAGGATTCATCAGCAGCTGCTCCACCACCACCAGCAAAGGATTCAGCTCCAGCTGCTCCACATTCACCTCCAGCAAAGGAACAATCTTCAAAGGCCTTGAACCCATCTGTGACAAGCCCAACAACATCCCTGTCATCGCCCCTGCCTTCACACCAGCCCTGGGTTCCCCCTGCAACATCTACTCCCACTAAAGATTCATCATTCTCCTTCTCATCTCCACTCTCACCCATGGGCCTTCCCAGCCATTTTGAAAGTCTGATCAAATCAGGCATTAAGATGGCTCCACTCACGCCCAATATAGCAAGGGCTATGCCGACTACACCAACAAAAGCCCCACCACCCATCCCCCCTCGCCTCTCACCTGGTCCCAAACTCTCCTTGGT
This sequence comes from Eucyclogobius newberryi, assembly GCF_026437365.1. Lineage (NCBI taxonomy): Eukaryota > Metazoa > Chordata > Actinopteri > Gobiiformes > Gobiidae > Eucyclogobius > Eucyclogobius newberryi. The sequence goes on from NW_027315887.1 coordinate 8,991, forward strand.
TACAAAAGCCCCACCACCCATCCAAACTCGCCTTTCACCTGGTATCTCCCATAGCTAGGATGCACTGGGTCTCAGCGTTGCCGGGACTTATTGTCACATTAAAAATCAAACCAACCCGGGGCCCTATGTAAAAAGAGCCCCCCCTAGTGCTATTTCTGTAGTCACATCATCACAGAGATGGAAAAACAAAATGCGAGTCAGGCCCAATCTGAGAAATGTGATTCATATTCCCTGTGAAAAGATAAAGCCCAGTCTCACTGAAACTAGTCTGAAACTTGCTGTGCTAAATGTCAGATCCTTATGTAACAAATCTCTCTTAATTAATAATTTTATTTCTTCTTATAATCTTGATTTTATGTTTTTAACTGAAACATGGCTTGACAAAAACACAGGAAATGTAGTTCTGATAGAATCTGCTCCACCCAACTTTAAGTTTGAATCTGAAACACTAGAAAACAAAAAAGGGGGTGGAGTCTGTGCTGTCTTTAGAGATGAAATAATTACCCGCAGGTTGTCTTTTGGGGTGTTTTCATCATTTGAGTATGTATCCTTTAAAATGGAGCTAAAACGGTCTCCATCCATTCTCTTCATTGTTTTATACAAGCCTCCCCAGCACTGCCAAAGTTTTATTGATGATTTTACTGAGATGCTTTCAGTCATATGCACAGACTTTGATGGTTTGGTCATTACAGGTGATTTTCAATGTGCATGTTGATAATATTTGTGACAGAAACGCTAAAGAGCTTGATGCTGTCCTTGAAACCTTCAGTCTTACTCAGCATGTGAGAGGCCCCACCCACAGCAAAGGACACACTCTAGATCTCATAATTACAAAGGGGGTAAATATTTCAAATGTTAATGTGATCGATGTTGCTCTGTCTGATCATTTCTGTGTCTTCTTTGACCTGTCTGTTTCTCCCAAACCTCCGGTTGGTCCTGCAGTTGTTCAGAGGAGACACATAAGTGATGGCACAGGTGCACTGTTTATGGAAATGATAAACTTTGAAAATGTCTCATGTTCTAATGTAAATGATTTGTTGAACTCTGTTACATCTAGTGTTTTGAATGTTCTGGACACCATCGCCCCTATAAAGGCTAAAATGGTTAAAAATAAGCAGAAGGCGCCGTGGAGGAATGATGATTCGGTCAGGGCACAGAAAAGGGAGTGCCGCAGGGCCGAACGGAAATGGCGCAAGTCAAAGCTCCAGGTTCAAAAAGAGATTTACAAAGAAAAGCTGAACATGTACAACCTAATCTTATGTAGAACTAGGGAAAGATATTTTTCTGAAATAATTGGAAGCTGCAGTAACAACTCGCGTGTCCTGTTTGCCACAGTAAACAGATTAACAAACCCTCCAGCTCAGCTGCCGTTAGAACTCATTTCCACATCCAAGTGTAATGAGTTTGCATTATTCTTTAATGACAAAGTTCAGGGCATTAAAAATGCTATAAATCCCACAATGCAAAAAAATACCCTAAAACCACCAAGACACTTAGAGCTAACTCACTTTGCACCAGTAACTGATAAAACTGTCCATGAGATCATCACCAGTCTGAGTTCATCTACATGCTGCCTTGATGTGTTACCCACCAAATTTCTAAAGTCTGTGCTGAACAGTTTGTTAGCACCATTCACTCACATAGTTAACATGTCGCTTCAATCTGGAACATTCCCAATGTCTTTGAAAACTGCGGTCATAAAGCCTCTCCTAAAGAAGAGCAGTCTTGATGCCGCAGTACTGAGTCATTACCGGCCCATCTCTAATCTGCCATTTTGGGGCAAAGTCCTTGAAAAGGTTGTTTACCAACAGCTCACAGATTTCCTCTTAATAAACAACTCATTTGATGTTTTTCAGTCAGGTTTTAGACCTCATCACAGCACTGAGACTGCTCTTGTCAAGGTGACAAATGACATCCGCCTGAACACTGACACGGGCAAAGCCTCAGTCTTAATTCTGTTAGATCTGAGTGCTGCTTTTGACACTGTCGATCATGGGATCCTCTTACAGAGACTAGAGGACTGGGTGGGCATCACTGGCACTGCCCTAAACTGGTTAAGGCCCTATCTGGAAGACAGGAAGTACTTTGTTGAAATTGGTAGCTGTGTCTCAGACCACATGACCCTGACCTGTGGAGTGTCCCAAGGGTCAGTCCTGGGTCCCCTTCTGTTCAACCTCTACATGCTGCCATTAGGTCAGTTGATACGCAGTGAAAATGTGTCCTATCACAATTATGCAGACGACACTCAGATCTATGTTTCACTATCGGCAGGTGACTATGGACCAGTAGATTCACTCTGTCACTGCATCCAACAGATCAGTTTGTCACTTTCTCCAGCTGAACTCAGACAAGACTGAAATAATCGTTTTTGGCCCACAGAAACAAAGAGAAAGTGTTAGCGGTCACCTCCAGAGTCTCGCTCTAAAACCTACAAACCAAATTAGAAATCTGGGGGTAATAATGGACTCAGACTTGAACTTTAATAGCCACGTCAAATCAATAACATCAGCAGCTTTTTACCATCTAAAAAACATTGCCAAAATCAAAAATATAGTGTCAAAACCAGATTTAGAGAGACTTATCCATGCGTTTGTCTCCAGTAGATTAGACTACTGTAACGGCCGCTCACTGGTCTCTCCAAACGAGTTGTAAAACAGCTGCAGTTCATCCAGAACGCTGCTGCCCGGGTCCTGACTAGAACCAGGAAGTACCGTCACATTAGTCCTGACTAGAACCAGGAAGTACCATCACATTAGTCCTGTTCTCAGGTCTCTGCACTGGCTCCCTGTGGCTCAGAGAAGAGACTTTAAAGCAGCTCTGCTTGTGTACAAGTCTCTCCATGGCCTAGCACCAAAGTACATCTTGGATATGTTAGTGCCATATGAACCATCTCGGACTCTGAGGACCTCAGGGACCGGCCTCCTGCTGGTGCCAGAGTCAGGACAAAACATGGGGAATCTGCGTTTCAGTTTTATGCAGCTAAAATCTGGAACATTCTTCCTGAAGATGTGAGACGGGCTTCTACTCTGACAATGTTCAAATCTAAGCTAAAAACAGTTTTGTTTAGCTGCGCATATGACTGAAAGGATTTTTTCTTTGCACTCTTCTCTTTTGTTTGTGATTTTATTAGTTTAGAAAATCAGTTGGATTGTTAATTTTTAATTTAGTTAATTTTATTGTATTTCTGTAATTTCTTTGTGATTTGAATGCATTTTTCCTGCTGTGAAGCACTTTGAATTGCCTTGTGTATGAAATGTGCTCTACAAATAAACTTGCCTTGCCTTGCCAGACCCTCAGGACACAGACCCTCAGGACACAGACCCTCAAGACACAGACCCTCAAGACACAGACCCTCAGGACACAGACCCTCAGGACACAGACCCTCAGGACACAGACCCTCAAGACACAGACCCTCAGGACACAGACCCTCAGGACACAGACGCTCAGGACACAGACGTTCAGGACACAGACGCTCAGGACACAGACCCTCAGGACTCAGACCCTCAGGACACAGACCCTCAGGACACAGACGCTCAGGACACAGACCCTCAGAACACAGACCCTCAGGACACAGACGCTCAGGACACAGACCCTCAGGACACAGACCCTCAGGACACAGACGCTCAGGACACAGACCCCCAAGACACAGACCCTCAGGACACAGACGCTCAGGACACAGACCCTCAGGACACAGACCCACAGGACACAGACCCACAGGACACAGACGCTCAGGACACAGACCCTCAGGACTCAGGACACAGACCCTCAGGACACAGGACACAGACCCTCAGGACACAGACGTTCAGGACACAGACCCTCAGGACACAGACCCACAGGACACAGACGCTCAGGACACAGACCCTCAGGACACAGACCCTCAGGACACAGACGCTCAGGACACAGACCCTCAGGACACAGACCCTCAGGACTCAGGACACAGACCCTCAGGACACAGGACACAGACGTTCAGGACACAGACGTTCAGGACACAGACCCTCAAGACACAGACCCTCAGGACATAGACCCACAGGACACAGATGCTCAGGACACAGACCCTCAGGACACAGACCCACAGGACACAGACCCACAGGACACAGACGCTCAGGACACAGACCCTCAGGACACAGACCCACAGGACACAGACGCTCAGGACACAGACCCTCAGGACTCAGGACACAGACCCTCAGGACTCAGGACACAGGACACAGACCCTCAGGACACAGGACACAGACGCTCAGGACACAGACGCTCAGGACACAGACCCTCAGGACACAGACCCTCAGGACACAGACCCTCAGGACACAGACCCCCAGGACTCAGGACACAGACCCTCAGGACACAGGACACAGATCTCCTCTCAGGACACAGACCTCCTCTCAGGACACAGACCTCCTCTCAGGACACAGACCTCTTCTCAGGACACAGACCTCCTCTCAGGACACAGACCTCCTCTCAGGACACAGACCTCCTGATCTTCTCTCTTTCCTTTCTTTCAGTTGAAGTACAGACAGGACAGCTCCTCGTCTCTGTTCAGTCTTCTCCCTGAAACAGCAGAGACTCAGTTCAACAAAGAGCTGCAGGACCTGATCAGTGAGGTACTGAGGGTCCGTTATTCCCCTCCCGAGCGTTGTCACTGAGGGTCCGTTATTCCCCACCCGAGTGTTGCCACTGAGGGTCCGTTATTCCCCCCGAGCGTTGCCACTGAGGGTCTGTTATTCCCCTCCCGAGCGTTGACACTGAGGGTCCGTTATTCCCCTCCTGAGCGTTGCCACTGAGGGTCCGTTATTCCCCTCCCGAGCGTTGTCACTGAGGGTCCGTTATTCCCCACCCGAGTGTTGCCACTGAGGGTCCGTAATTCCCCTCCTGAGCGTTGCCACTGAGGGTCTGTTATTCCCCTCCTGAGCGTTGACACTGAGGGTCCGTTATTCCCCTCCTGAGCGTTGACACTGAGGGTCCGTTATTCCCTCCCGAGCGTTGCCACTGAGGGTCTGTTATTCCCCTCCCGAGCGTTGCCACTGAGGGTCCGTTATTCCCCACCCGAGCGTTGCCACTGAGGGTCCGTTATTCCCCTCCTGAGCGTTGCCACTGAGGGTCTGTTATTCCCCTCCCGAGCGTTGCCACTGAGGGTCCGTTATTCCCCACCCGAGCGTTGCCACTGATGGTCCGTTATTCCCCTCCAGAGCGGACGACCTCGGCTCGCCTGGAACAGGATGATTGGTCTGTGTAGTTTCCGTAGTAACAGTACTTCTTACATTGTGTGACAGAATAAATACTACGAGGTCGGTCGGAGAGAGCGGCGCACGTCTCTGTTCTCTCTGCTCCCTGAGACCAGCCAGACTCAACACGCCAAGAGCCTGATGCCCTTCCAGAGCCAGGTGCCACGCCTCACAGCAGAGTTTGCATGTTCTACCTGTGCTTTAACTCACAGAGAATGTTCATGCTTCATTATCAGAGACTTTGGATCATTATGGGCGTATCACTGTGTAGAGGCGGGGCTTATCACTGTGTAGAGGCGGGGCTTATCACTGTGCAGATGCGGGGCTTATCACTGTGAAGAGGCGGGGCTTATCACTGTGCAGATGCGGGGCTTATCACTGTGAAGAGGCGGGGCTTATTACTGTGCAGATGCGGGGCTTATCACTATGAAGAGGCGGGGCTTATCACTGTGAAGAGGCGGGGCTTATCACTGTGCAGATGCGGGGCTTATCACTGTGCAGATGCGGGGCTTATCACTGTGAAGAGGCGGGGCTTATCACTGTGAAGAGGCGGGGCTTATCACTGTGCAGATGCGGGGCTTATCACTGTGCAGAGGCGGGGCTTATCACTGTGAAGAGGCGGGGCTCATCATTGTGCAGAGGCGGGGCTTATACTGTGTAGAGGCGGGGCTTATATGGTAAAGAGGCAGGGCTTATACGGTAAAGAGGCGGGGCTTATACTGTGAAGAGGCTGAGCTTATCGCTGTGAAGAGGCGGGGCTTATCACTATGAAGAGGCGGGGCTTACACTATGAAGAGGCGGGGCTTACACTATGAAGAGACGGGGCTTACACTATGAAGAGGCGGGGCTTACACTATGAAGAGACGGGGTTTACACTATGAAGAGGCGGGGCTTATCACTATGAAGAGGCGGGGCTTACACTATGAAGAGGCGGGGCTTACACTATGAAGAGGCGGGGCTTATCACTATGAAGAGGCGGGGCTTACACTATGAAGAGGCGGGGCTTATCACTATGAAGAGGCGGGGCTTACACTATGAAGAGGCGGGGCTTACACTATGAAGAGGCTGAGCTTATCACTGTGAAGAGGCGGGGCTTATCACTATGAAGAGGCGGGGCTTACACTATGAAGAGGCGGGGCTTATCACTATGAAGAGGCGGGGCTTACACTATGAAGAGGCAGGGCTTATCACTATGAAGAGGCGGGGCTTACACTATGAAGAGGCGGGGCTTATCACTATGAAGAGGCGGGGCTTACACTATGAAGAGGCGGGGCTTACACTATGAAGAGGCGGGGCTTACACTATGAAGAGGCGGGGCTTATCACTATGAAGAGGCGGGGCTTACACTATGAAGAGGCGGGGCTTATCACTATGAAGAGGCGGGGCTTATCACTATGAAGAGGCGGGGCTTACACTATGAAGAGGCGGGGCTTACACTATGAAGAGGCGGGGCTTATCACTATGAAGAGACGGGGCTTACACTATGAAGAGGCGGGGCTTACACTATGAAGAGGCGGGGCTTACACTATGAAGAGGCGGGGCTTACACTATGAAGAGGCGGGGCTTACACTATGAAGAGGCGGGGCTTATCACTATGAAGAGGCGGGCTTACACTATGAAGAGGCGGGGCTTACACTATGAAGAGGCGGGGCTTATCACTATGAAGAGGCGGGGCTTACACTATGAAGAGGCGGGGCTTATCACTATGAAGAGGCGGGGCTTATCACTATGAAGAGGCGGGGCTTATCACTATGAAGAGGCGGGGCTTACACTATGAAGAGGCGGGGCTTACACTATGAAGAGGCGGGGCTTATCACTATGAAGAGGCGGGGCTTATCACTATGAAGAGGCGGGGCTTATCACTATGAAGAGGCGGGGCTTGCCATGTTCATATTGCGGTGACTCTTGTGTTGCAGGTCCAGTACTCGGAGGACGGGCGGAGGAGAGCGTCTCTGTCTCTTTACTCTCGTCTGTCGGACACGCCCGAGATCCAGCACGCTCTGGAGCTCACCCAGCTGCAGAGCGAGGTACTGCGCCCACCAGCAGCACGCATCACCAGCAGGGGGCGCTCTAGCCACAACCAGGGCTGCGAACTGAAAGGAAATATGAAAAATGAGCACAAATAAATCCAGTGGAAAGAACAGTTGAATCTGTGGTAGAGCTCCCCCTGCTGCTCCTGTGTGAAATGACAACGTCAGAGAACGGACTTAAAGGCTTTTTTTTCTTTCTTTATCAAAATAAGTCATGATAATCACACACAAAACAAGAGCCAGGGTTTCTCAGGAGAGTTGTCTTCAGGTCGAGACAGCAGGAGGCGACGAAGGACACTTCAAACACCAGAACAGAAGTATTTAACCATCACAGGGATTTTTGATGAGGTGAAAATGTTACTTAGTCCTGCAGGTCTTTGTCCTGGTGTTTGGAGACTCTGGTGCACAGTCTTTGTCCTGGTGTTTGGAGACTCTGGTGCACAGTCTTTGTCCTGGTGTTTGGAGACTCTGGTGCACGGTCTGTGTCCTGGTGTTTGGAGACTCTGGTGCACAGTCTGTGTCCTGGTGTTTGGAGACTCTGGTGCACGGTCTGTGTCCCGGTGTTTGGAGACTCTGGTGCACAGTCTGTGTCCTGGTGTTTGGAGACTCTGGTGCACAGTCTGTGTCCTGGTGTTTGGAGACTCTGGTGCACGGTCTGTGTCCTGGTGTTTGGAGACTCTGGTGCACAGTCTGTGTCCTGGTGTTTGGAGACTCTGGTGCACAGTCTTTGTCCTGGTGTTTGGAGACTCTGGTGCACAGTCTGTGTCCTGGTGTTTGGAGACTCTGGTGCACAGTCTGTGTCCTGGTGTTTGGAGACTCTGGTGCACAGTCTGTGTCCTGGTGTTTTCCAGGTGAGTTATCGTCCGAAGCTGCTGGTGAAAGGAGCGCCCTCGTCGTTGTATTCTCAGCTGCCGAACACTCAGGACATGCAGTTTGCCAAAGACATGAACCTTCTGCACAGCCAGGTACCCGACTCGACACCTCCTGAACCTGAACTACATCTGGACTTACATATCAGCTCATGTCAGACGTGAGTTCATCTGGACTTACATATCAGCTCATGTCAGACGTGAGTTCATCTGGACTTACATATCAGCTCATGTCAGACGTGAGTTCATCTGGACTTACATATCAGCTCATGTCAGACGTGAGTTCATCTGGACTTACATATCAGCTCATGTCAGACGTGAGTTCATCTGGACTTACATATCAGCTCATGTCAGACGTGAGTTCATCTGGACTTACATATCAGCTCATGTCAGACGTGAGTTCATCTGGACTTACATATCAGCTCATGTCAGAGGGGGTTTTGTTCCAGAGGAAGTACGTGGAGCAGAGCAGGAGGAGACTGTCCCAGACTCTGTTCCATCAGCTTCCTCAGACGCTCCAGACACAACACGCCCGGACCGTGGGAGAGCTGCAGAGCCAGGTGAGACTTCTGCCCTGTTTAGTCCTGGTTCAGTCCTGGTTCAGTCCTGGTTTAGACCTGGTTTAGTCCTGGTTCAGACCTGGTTTAGTCCTGGTTTAGACCTGGTTTAGACCTGGTTTAGACCTGGTTCAGTCCTGGTTTAGACCTGGTTTAGACCTGGTTTAGACCTGGTTTAGTCCTGGTTCAGTCCTGGTTTAGACCTGGTTTAGACCTGGTTTAGACCTGGTTTAGACCTGGTTTAGTCCTGGTTCAGTCCTGGTTTAGACCTGGTTTAGTCCTGGTTTAGACCTGGTTTAGACCTGGTTTAGACCTGGTTTAGACCTGGTTTAGTCCTGGTTTAGTCATGGTTTAGACCTGGTTTAGTCCTGGTTCAGTCCTGGTTTAGACCTGGTTTAGACCTGGTTTAGTCCTGGTTTAGACCTGGTTTAGACCTGGTTTAGACCTGGTTTAGACCTGGTTTAGTCCTGGTTTAGACCTGGTTTAGACCTGGTTTAGTCCTGGTTTAGACCTGGTTCAGTCCTGGTTCAGTCCTGGTTTAGACCTGGTTTAGTCCTGGTTTAGTCCTGGTTCAGTCCTGGTTTAGACCTGGTTTAGACCTGGTTTAGTCCTGGTTTAGACCTGGTTTAGTCCTGGTTCAGTCCTGGTTTAGACCTGGTTTAGTCCTGGTTTAGACCTGGTTTAGACCTGGTTTAGACCTGGTTTAGACCTGGTTTAGTCCTGGTTTAGTCATGGTTTAGACCTGGTTTAGTCCTGGTTCAGTCCTGGTTTAGACCTGGTTTAGACCTGGTTTAGTCCTGGTTCAGTCCTGGTTCAGTCCTGGTTTAGACCTGGTTTAGTCCTGGTTTAGTCCTGGTTTAGTCCTGGTTCTTTCCTGGTTCTAGTCCTGGTTCTTCCCTGGTTCTAGTCCTAGTTCTAGTCCTGGTTCTGCCCTAGTTCTAGTCCTGGTTCTTTCCTGGTTCTAGTCCTGGTTCTTCCCTGGTTCTAGTCCTAGTTCTAGTCCTGGTTCTGTCCTGGTTCTGGTCCTAGTTCAGTCCTGGTTCTAGTCCTGGTTCTTTCCTGGTTCTAGTCCTGGCTCTTCCCTGGTTCTAGTCCTAGTTCAGTCCTGGTTCTAGTCCTGGTTCTTCCCTGGTTCTAGTCCTAGTTCTAGTCCTGGTTCTGCCCTGGTTCTGGTCCTAGTTCAGTCCTGGTTCTAGTCCTGGTTCTTTCCTGGTTCTAGTCCTGGTTCTGGTCCTAGTTCAGTCCTGGTTCTAGTCCTGGTTCTTTCCTGGTTCTAGTCCTGGCTCTTCCCTGGTTCTAGTCCTAGTTCAGTCCTGGTTCTAGTCCTGGTTCTTCCCTGGTTCTAGTCCTAGTTCTAGTCCTGGTTCTTCCCTGGTTCTAGTCCTAGTTCTAGTCCTAGTTCTGCCCTGGTTCTAGTCCTAGTTCAGTCCTGGTTCTAGTCCTGGTTCTTTCCTGGTTCTAGTCCTGGTTCTTCCCTGGTTCTAGTCCTAGTTCAGTCCTGGTTCTAGTCCTGGTTCTTTCCTGGTTCTAGTCCTGGTTCTTCCCTGGTTCTAGTCCTAGTTCAGTCCTGGTTCTAGTCCTGGTTCTTTCCTGGTTCTAGTCCTGGTTCTTCCCTGGTTCTAGTCCTAGTTCAGTCCTGGTTCTAGTCCTGGTTCTTCCCTGGTTCTAGTCCTAGTTCAGTCCTGGTTCTAGTCCTGGTTCTTTCCTGGTTCTAGTCCTGGTTCTTCCCTTGTTCTAGTCCTAGTTCAGTCCTGGTTCTAGTCCTGGTTCTTCCCTGGTTCTAGTCCTAGTTCAGTCCTGGTTCTAGTCCTGGTTCTTCCCTGGTTCTAGTCCTAGTTCAGTCCTGGTTCTAGTCCTAGTTCAGTCCTGGTTCTAGTCCTGGCTCTTCCCTGGTTCTAGTCCTAGTTCAGTCCTGGTTCTAGTCCTGGTTCTTCCCTGGTTCTAGTCCTAGTTCTAGTCCTGGTTCTGCCCTGGTTCTGGTCCTAGTTCAGTCCTGGTTCTAGTCCTGGTTCTTTCCTGGTTCTAGTCCTGGTTCTAGTCCTAGTTCAGTCCTGGTTCTAGTCCTGGTTCTTCCCTGGTTCTAGTCCTAGTTCTAGTCCTAGTTCTGCCCTGGTTCTAGTCCTAGTTCAGTCCTGGTTCTAGTCCTGGTTCTTCCCTGGTTCTAGTCTTGGTTCTTTCCTGGTTCTAGTCCTGGTTCTTCCCTGGTTCTAGTCCTAGTTCAGTCCTGGTTCTAGTCCTGGTTCTTTCCTGGTTCTAGTCCTGGTTCAGTCCTGGTTCTAGTCCTGGTTCTTTCCTGGTTCTAGTCCTAGTTCTGCCCTGGTTCTAGTCCTAGTTCAGTCCTGGTTCTAGTCCTGGTTCTTCCCTTGTTCTAGTCCTAGTTCAGTCCTGGTTCTAGTCCTGGTTCTTCCCTGGTTCTAGTCCTAGTTCAGTCCTGGTTCTAGTCCTGGTTCTTCCCTGGTTCTAGTCCTAGTTCAGTCCTGGTTCTAGTCCTAGTTCAGTCCTGGTTCTAGTCCTGGTTCTTCCCTGGTTCTAGTCCTAACTCTTTTCCTCTTGTACTTTCAGAGTTGTTACAGAGAAGCAGCTCCAAAGTCCAGCTCCAGTCTCTTCTCAGTCCTGCCTCAGACTCTGGACACGGCTCACGCCAAACTCACCTCCGAGCTCATCAGCCAGGTACAGCCCCGCCCCAGCCCCGCCCCTTTCCAAACTCATCTCCGAGCTCATCAGCCAGGTACAGCCCCGCCCCAGCCCCGCCCCTTTCCAAACTCACCTCCGAGCTCGTCAGCCAGGTACAGCCCCGCCCCAGCCCCGCCCCTTTCCAAACTCACCTCCGAGCTCGTCAGCCAGGTACAGCCCCGCCCCAGCCCCGCCCCTTTCCGAACTCACCTCCGAGCTCGTCAGCCAGGTACAGCCCCGCCCCAGCCCCGCCCCTTTCCAAACTCACCTCCGAGCTCGTCAGCCAGGTACAGCCCGCCCCTTTTCACTTCAAAACCTCCCTCAAAACACACCACCAGAACTATGAATGAATGAGAGATCGAGGTTTAATCATTCCCCAAATCAAAAAGAGACAAAAGTAAAAACACAGTTGTAGTTTTATGAATGTGAGACAGAAATCTGGATCTGAGGTTTTGTAAGTCCAGTCTTTTTGTCCCTTTCACATGTTTGTGTTTCAGGTGAAGTACAAAGAGGAGAGTCTGAAGGAGATGAGGCTGAACCTGTTTTCTCTGCTGCCTCAGACTTTAGAGACTCAACACGCCAAAGAGGCCGACGCCCTGCAGAGTGAGGTAATGCAGGCCCCGCCTCCTGCAGAGTGAGGTAATACAGGCCCCTCCTCCAGTCCTCTCTCAGTCCAGGCCGTTGTTTGTGACAGGCTGAAGTACACAGGTGGATGTAGTACTGTGTATAGTACTGTGTATTGTACTGTGTATTCTTCAGGTGAAGTACAGGGGTCGTGTGAAGCAGCAGAACCAGAGCAGCCTGTTCCAGCAGCTCTCCCACACGCCGCTCACTCAGAGGGCCAAAGAGCTGTCGAAGCTGCTCAGCGAGGTCCGCAGCACCTGACCGCTGTCTCCCTCCTGACCGCTTTCTCCCTCCTGACCGGTGTCTCCCTCCTGACCTCTTTCCCCCTCCTGACCTCTTTCTCCCTCCTGACCTCTTTCTGCCTCCTGACCGCTGTCTCCCTCCTGACCGCTTTCTCCCTCCTGACCGCTTTCTCCCTCCTGACCGCTGTCTCCCTCCTGACCGCTTTCTCCCTCCTGACCGCTGTCTCCCTCCTGACCGGTGTCTCCCTCCTGACCGCTGTCTCCCTCCTGACCTCTTTCTCCCTCCTGACCTCTTTCTCCCTCCTGACCGCTGTCTCCCTCCTGACCGCTTTCTCCCTCCTGACCGCTTTCTCCCTCCTGACCGCTGTCTCCCTCCTGACCGCTGTCTCCCTCCTGACCGCTTTCTCCCTCCTGACCGCTGTCTCCCTCCTGACCGGTGTCTCCCTCCTGACCGGTGTCTCCCTCCTGACCTCTTTCTCCCTCCTGACCGCTTTCTCCCTCCTGACCGGTGTCTCCCTCTTGACCTCTTTCTCCCTCCTGACCTCTTTCTCCCTCCTGACCTCTTTCTCCCTCCTGACCGCTGACTCCATCCTGACCTCTTTCTCCCTCCTGACCTCTTTCTCCCTCTTGACCTCTTTCTCCCTCTTGACCTCTTTCTCCCTCTTGACCTCTTTCTCCCTCCTGACCTCTTTCTCCCTCCTGACCTCTTTCTCCCTCCTGACCGCTGACTCCCTCCTGACCTCTTTCTCCCTCCTGACCGCTGACTCCCTCCTGACCTCTTTCTCCCTCCTGACCTCTTTCTCCCTCTTGACCTCTTTCTCTCTCCTGACCTCTTTCTCCCTCCTGACCTCTTTCTCCCTCCTGACCGCTGACTCCCTCCTGACCTCTTTCTCCCTCCTGACCGCTGACTCCCTCCTGACCTCTTTCTCCCTCCTGACCTCTTTCTCCCTCTTGACCTCTTTCTCCCTCCTGACCGCTGTCTCCCTCCTGACCGCTGTCTCCCTCCTGACCGGTGTCTCCCTCCTGACCGCTTTCTCCCTCCTGACCGCTTTCTCCCTCCTGACCTCTTTCTCCCTCCTGACCGCTTTCTCCCTCCTGACCGCTGTCTCCCTCCTGACCGCTGTCTCCCTCCTGACCGGTGTCTCCCTCCTGACCGGTGTCTCCCTCCTGACCGGTGTCTCCCTCCTGACCTCTTTCTCCCTCCTGACCGCTTTCTCCCTCCTGACCGGTGTCTCCCTCTTGACCTCTTTCTCCCTCCTGACCTCTTTCTCCCTCCTGACCTCTTTCTCCCTCCTGACCGCTGACTCCCTCCTGACCTCTTTCTCCCTCCTGACCGCTTACTCCCTCCTGACCTCTTTCTCCCTCCTGACCTCTTTCTCCCTCTTGACCTCTTTCTCCCTCTTGACCTCTTTCTCCCTCTTGACCTCTTTCTCCCTCCTGACCTCTTTCTCCCTCCTGACCTCTTTCTCCCTCCTGACCGCTGACTCCCTCCTGACCTCTTTCTCCCTCCTGACCGCTGACTCCCTCCTGACCTCTTTCTCCCTCCTGACCTCTTTCTCCCTCTTGACCTCTTTCTCCCTCTTGACCTCTTTCTCCCTCCTGACCGCTGACTCCCTCCTGACCTCTTTCTCCCTCCTGACCTCTTTCTCCCTCCTGACCGCTGACTCCCTCCTGACCTCTTTCTCCCTCCTGACCTCTTTCTCCCTCTTGACCTCTTTCTCCCTCTTGACCTCTTTCTCCCTCCTGACCGCTGACTCCCTCCTGACCTCTTTCTCCCTCCTGACCGCTGACTCCCTCCTGACCTCTTTCTCCCTCCTGACCTCTTTCTCCCTCTTGACCTCTTTCTCCCTCTTGACCTCTTTCTCCCTCCTGACCGCTGACTCCCTCCTGACCTCTTTCTCCCTCCTGACCTCTTTCTCCCTCCTGACCTCTTTCTCCCTCCTGACCTCTTTCTCCCTCCTGACCGCTGACTCCCTCCTGACCTCTTTCTCCCTCTTGACCTCTTTCTCCCTCCTGACCGCTGACTCCCTCCTGACCTCTTTCTCCCTCCTGACCTCTTTCTCCCTCCTGACCTCTTTCTCCCTCCTGACCTCTTTCTCCCTCCTGACCGCTGACTCCCTCCTGACCTCTTTCTCCCTCTTGACCTCTTTCTCCCTCCTGACCTCTTTCTCCCTCCTGACCGCTGACTCCCTCCTGACCTCTTTCTCCCTCCTGACCTCTTTCTCCCTCTTGACCTCTTTCTCCCTCTTGACCTCTTTCTCCCTCCTGACCGCTGACTCCCTCCTGACCTCTTTCTCCCTCCTGACCTCTTTCTCCCTCCTGACCTCTTTCTCCCTCTTGACCTCTTTCTCCCTCTTGACCTCTTTCTCCCTCCTGACCGCTGACTCCCTCCTGACCTCTTTCTCCCTCCTGACCTCTTTCTCCCTCCTGACCGCTGACTCCCTCCTGACCTCTTTCTCCCTCCTGACCTCTTTCTCCCTCTTGACCTCTTTCTCCCTCTTGACCTCTTTCTCCCTCCTGACCGCTGACTCCCTCCTGACCTCTTTCTCCCTCCTGACCGCTGACTCCCTCCTGACCTCTTTCTCCCTCCTGACCTCTTTCTCCCTCTTGACCTCTTTCTCCCTCTTGACCTCTTTCTCCCTCCTGACCGCTGACTCCCTCCTGACCTCTTTCTCCCTCCTGACCTCTTTCTCCCTCCTGACCTCTTTCTCCCTCCTGACCTCTTTCTCCCTCCTGACCGCTGACTCCCTCCTGACCTCTTTCTCCCTCTTGACCTCTTTCTCCCTCCTGACCGCTGACTCCCTCCTGACCTCTTTCTCCCTCCTGACCTCTTTCTCCCTCCTGACCTCTTTCTCCCTCCTGACCTCTTTCTCCCTCCTGACCGCTGACTCCCTCCTGACCTCTTTCTCCCTCTTGACCTCTTTCTCCCTCCTGACCTCTTTCTCCCTCCTGACCGCTGACTCCCTCCTGACCTCTTTCTCCCTCCTGACCTCTTTCTCCCTCTTGACCTCTTTCTCCCTCTTGACCTCTTTCTCCCTCCTGACCGCTGACTCCCTCCTGACCTCTTTCTCCCTCCTGACCTCTTTCTCCCTCCTGACCTCTTTCTCCCTCCTGACCTCTTTCTCCCTCCTGACCGCTGACTCCCTCCTGACCTCTTTCTCCCTCTTGACCTCTTTCTCCCTCCTGACCGCTGACTCCCTCCTGACCTCTTTCTCCCTCCTGACCTCTTTCTCCCTCCTGACCTCTTTCTCCCTCCTGACCTCTTTCTCCCTCCTGACCGCTGACTCCCTCCTGACCTCTTTCTCCCTCTTGACCTCTTTCTCCCTCCTGACCTCTTTCTCCCTCCTGACCGCTGACTCCCTCCTGACCTCTTTCTCCCTCCTGACCGCTGACTCCCTCCTGACCTCTTTCTCCCTCCTGACCGCTGACTTATGTTCCACAGGTCAAGTACCGAGAGGCCGGGACGAAAGACCTGCGCGTCCCTCTGTTTCACCTGCTCCCGGAGACTCTGGAGACGCTGCACGCCAAAGAGACAGGAAACAGACTCAGTCAGGTAAAGACACAAAGAGGAAACAGACTCAGAGGTAAAGAAACAAAGAGGAAACAGACTCAGAGGTAAAGACACAAAGAGGAAACAGACTCAGTCAGGTAAAGACACAAAGAGGAAACAGACTCAGTCAGGTAAAGACACAAAGAGGAAACAGACTCAGTCAGGTAAAGACACAAAGAGGAAACAGACTCAGAGGTAAAGAAACAAAGAGGAAACAGACTCAGAGGTAAAGACACAAAGAGGAAACAGACTCAGAGGTAAAGAAACAAAGAGGAAACAGACTCAGAGGTAAAGACACAAAGAGGAAACAGACTCAGAGGTAAAGACACAAAGAGGAAACAGACTCAGAGGTAAAGACACAAAGAGGAAACAGACTCAGAGGTAAAGACACAAAGAGGAAACAGACTCAGAGGTAAAGACACAAAGAGGAAACAGACTCAGGTAAAGACACAAAGAGGAAACAGACTCAGAGGTAAAGACACAAAGAGGAAACAGACTCAGAGGTAAAGACACAAAGAGGAAACAGACTCAGAGGTAAAGACACAAAGAGGAAACAGACTCAGAGGATAAAAGTGTTTTCACTGCAGACTTCTCTCTTCCAGGTGAAATACAGACTCAAAGACACGAGCTCGTCCTCTTATTCAACTCTGAGTGAAACCAACGAGAGCCACTTCACCCGAGAGCTCCAGGACGCCATCAGCGAGGTGAGAGAGCAGAGGGCATTTAGTCCTGCTTTAGACCTGCTTTAGTCCTGTTAGTCCTGCTTTAGACCTGCTTTAGTCCTGTTAGTCCTGCTTTAGACCTGCTTTAGTCCTGCTTTAGTCCTGCTTTAGACCTGCTTTAGTCCTGCTTTAGACCTGCTTTAGTCCTGGTTTAGACCTGCTTTAGTCCTGCTTTAGTCCTGCTTTAGACCTGCTTTAGACCTGCTTTAGTCCTGTTAGACCTGCTTTAGTCCTGCTTTAGTCCTGCTTTAGTCCTGCTTTAGACCTGGTTTAGACCTGCTTTAGTCCTGCTTTAGTCCTGGTTTAGACCTGCTTTAGACCTGCTTTAGACCTGCTTTAGACCTGCTTTAGTCCTGCTTTAGTCCTGCTTTAGACCTGCTTTAGTCCTGCTTTAGTCCTGCTTTAGTCCTGCTTTTGTCCTGCTTTAGTCCTGCTTTAGACCTGCTTTAGTCCTGCTTTAGTCCTGCTTTAGACCTGCTTTAGTCCTGCTTTAGTCCTGCTTTAGACCTGCTTTAGTCCTGCTTTAGACCTGCTTTAGACCTGCTTTAGACCTGCTTTAGACCTGCTTTAGTCCTGCTTTAGTCCTGCTTTAGTCCTGCTTTTGTCCTGCTTTAGTCCTGCTTTAGACCTGCTTTAGTCCTGCTTTAGTCCTGCTTTAGACCTGCTTTAGTCCTGCTTTAGTCCTGCTTTAGACCTGCTTTAGTCCTGCTTTAGACCTGCTTTAGACCTGCTTTAGTCCTGCTTTAGACCTGCTTTAGTCCTGCTTTAGTCCTGCTTTAGACCTGCTTTAGACCTGCTTTAGACCTGCTTTAGTCCTGCTTTAGACCTGTTTTAGTCCTGTTAGACCTGCTTTAGTCCTGCTTTAGTCCTGCTTTAGACCTGCTTTAGTCCTGCTTTAGACCTGCTTTAGACCTGCTTTAGTCCTGCTTTAGTCCTGCTTTAGTCCTGCTTTAGACCTGCTTTAGACCTGCTTTAGTCCTGCTTTAGACCTGCTTTAGACCTGCTTTAGTCCTGCTTTAGTCCTGCTTTAGTCCTGCTTTAGACCTGCTTTAGTCCTGCTTTAGACCTGCTTTAGACCTGCTTTAGTCCTGCTTTAGTCCTGCTTTAGACCTGCTTTAGTCCTGCTTTAGTCCTGCTTTAGTCCTGCTTTAGACCTGCTTTAGTCCTGCTTTAGACCTGCTTTAGACCTGCTTTAGTCCTGCTTTAGTCCTGCTTTAGACCTGCTTTAGTCCAGCTTTAGTCCTGCTTTAGTCCTGCTTTAGTCCTGCTTTAGTCCTGCTTTAGTCCTGCTTTAGACCTGCTTTAGTCCTGCTTTAGACCTGCTTTAGACCTGCTTTAGTCCTGCTTTAGTCCTGCTTTAGACCTGCTTTAGTCCTGCTTTAGTCCTGCTTTAGTCCTGCTTTAGACCTGCTTTAGTCCTGCTTTAGACCTGCTTTAGACCTGCTTTAGTCCTGCTTTAGTCCTGCTTTAGACCTGCTTTAGTCCTGCTTTAGTCCTGCTTTAGTCCTGCTTTAGACCTGCTTTAGTCCTGCTTTAGACCTGCTTTAGACCTGCTTTAGTCCTGCTTTAGTCCTGCTTTAGACCTGCTTTAGTCCTGCTTTAGTCCTGCTTTAGTCCTGCTTTAGACCTGCTTTAGACCTGCTTTAGTCCTGCTTTAGTCCTGCTTTAGACCTGCTTTAGTCCTGCTTTAGACCTGCTTTAGTCCTGCTTTAGTCCTGCTTTAGTCCTGCTTTAGTCCTGCTTTAGACCTGCTTTAGACCTGCTTTAGACCTGCTTTAGTCCTGCTTTAGACCTGCTTTAGTCCTGCTTTAGTCCTGCTTTAGACCTGCTTTAGACCTGCTTTAGTCCTGCTTTAGTCCTGCTTTAGTCCTGCTTTAGACCTGCTTTAGTCCTGCTTTAGTCCTGCTTTAGACCTGCTTTAGACCTGCTTTAGTCCTGCTTTAGTCCTGCTTTAGTCCTGCTTTAGACCTGCTTTAGTCCTGCTTTAGTCCTGCTTTAGTCCTGCTTTAGACCTGCTTTAGTCCTGCTTTAGTCCTGCTTTAGACCTGCTTTAGTCCTGCTTTAGTCCTGCTTTAGACCTGCTTTAGACCTGCTTTAGACCTGCTTTAGACCTGCTTTAGTCCTGCTTTAGTCCTGCTTTAGACCTGCTTTAGTCCTGCTTTAGTCCTGCTTTAGACCTGCTTTAGACCTGCTTTAGACCTGCTTTAGACCTGCTTTAGACCTGCTTTAGTCCTGCTTTAGACCTGCTTTAGTCCTGCTTTAGTCCTGATTTAGACCTGCTTTAGTCCTGCTTTAGACCTGCTTTAGACCTGCTTTAGTCCTGCTTTAGTCCTGCTTTAGTCCTGCTTTAGTCCTGCTTTAGTCCTGCTTTAGTCCTGCTTTAGACCTGCTTTAGTCCTGCTTTAGTCCTGCTTTAGACCTGCTTTAGTCCTGCATTAGTCCTGCTTTAGACCTGCTTTAGACCTGCTTTAGACCTGCTTTAGACCTGCTTTAGTCCTGCTTTAGTCCTGCTTTAGACCTGCTTTAGTCCTGCATTAGTCCTGCTTTAGTCCTGCTTTAGTCCTGCTTTAGACCTGCTTTAGACCTGCTTTAGACCTGCTTTAGACCTGCTTTAGTCCTGCTTTAGTCCTGCTTTAGACCTGCTTTAGTCCTGCATTAGTCCTGCTTTAGTCCTGCTTTAGACCTGCTTTAGACCTGCTTTAGACCTGCTTTAGTCCTGCTTTAGTCCTGCTTTAGACCTGCTTTAGACCTGCTTTAGACCTGCTTTAGTCCTGCTTTAGTCCTGCTTTAGTCCTGCTTTAGTCCTGCTTTAGTCCTGCTTTAGACCTGCTTTAGACCTGCTTTAGACCTGCTTTAGTCCTGTTAGACCTGCTTTAGTCCTGCTTTAGACCTGCTTTAGACCTGCTTTAGACCTGCTTTAGTCCTGCTTTAGACCTGCTTTAGACCTGCTTTAGACCTGCTTTAGTCCTGCTTTAGTCCTGCTTTAGTCCTGCTTTAGTCCTGCTTTAGACCTGCTTTAGACCTGCTTTAGTCCTGCTTTAGACCTGCTTTAGTCCTGCTTTAGTCCTGCTTTAGACCTGCTTTAGACCTGCTTTAGACCTGCTTTAGTCCTGCTTTAGACCTGCTTTAGTCCTGCTTTAGACCTGCTTTAGTCCTGCTTTAGACCGGCTTTAGTCCTGCTTTAGTCCTGCTTTAGTCCTGCTTTAGACCTGCTTTAGTCCTGCTTTAGTCCTGCTTTAGTCCTGCTTTAGTCCTGCTTTAGTCCTGCTTTAGTCCTGCTTTAGTCCTGCTTTAGTGCTGGTTTGTTCTCTCAGGTGAAATACCGTGAGGATGGACGCAGGTCTCTGTCTCAGAGCTTCTACTCTCAGCTCCCTCAGACGACAGACACTGAGTTCTACCAGAGGATCTCCACCCTCCAGAGCCAGGTGAGAGCAAAGCATCATGGGAGTCCTCCAGAGCCAGGTGAGAGCAAAGCATCATGGGAGTCCTCCAGAGCCAGGTGAGAGCAAAGCATCATGGGAGTCCTCCAGAGCCAGGTGAGAGCAAAGCATCATGGGAGTCCTCCAGAGCCAGATGAGAGCAAAGCATCATGGGAGTCCTCCAGAGCCAGGTGAGAGCAAAGCATCATGGGAGTCCTCCAGAGCCAGGTGAGAGCAAAGCATCATGGGAGTCCTCCAGAGCCAGGTGAGAGCAAAGCATCATGGGAGTCCTCCAGAGCCAGGTGAGAGCAAAGCATCATGGGAGTCCTGAGTTCAAAACAAAAGCTTCACTTTGACAAGACTCAGATTAAGGTCTTTAGGGAAATAAGTATTAAAGTGTTAAATATGTTTTTCACTTTAAAACACACATTTAAAGGCGGAGCTTAGTGTTATTGCAATATATTTAGTTTGTTGAGATATTTGTACTTTTATTGTGCAGCAAACTTCATCAAAGTGTAACGTTTAGTGCAGTATTTCTGGGCGAGGACCCCAAACCCCCTGGAGCTCTTAATGCCTCCTTTATCACTCCTGAGTCATTATGGATGTTTTTACTTTGGCGGGTTCAACAGGAGGAAGTGCTTGTCAAAGTAAAGGTTCAAGAATTGTGTTTCCTGTTTAGACGTCCTACAGGAAGTCCATGAAGAAGGCTCCGTCTCTGTTCTCGTCCCTGCCTCAGACTCTGGAGACTAAACACGCTAAAGAAGCCTCTCATCTGCTCAGCCAGGTACTGCACGGGAGCGCTGCAGCTGCTCAGTGTGATGCTGCAGACGCTCAGTGTGACGCTGCAGCTGCTCAGTGTGACGCTGCAGCTGCTCAGTGTGACGCTCAGTGTGACGCTGCAGCTGCTCAGTGTGACGCTGCAGCTGCTCAGTGTGACGCTCAGTGTGACGCTGCAGCTGCTCAGTGTGACGCTCAGTGTGACGCTGCAGCTGCTCAGTGTGACGCTCAGTGTGACGCTGCAGCTGCTCAGTGTGACGCTGCAGCTGCTCAGTGTGACGCTCAGTGTGACGCTGCAGCTGCTCAGTGTGACGCTCAGTGTGACGCTCAGTGTGACGCTGCAGCTGCTCAGTGTGACGCTGCAGCTGCTCAGTGTGACGCTGCAGCTGCTCAGTGTGACGCTCAGTGTGACGCTCAGTGTGACGCTGCAGCTGCTCAGTGTGACGCTGCAGCTGCTCAGTGTGACGCTGCAGCTGCTCAGTGTGACGCTCAGTGTGACGCTGCAGCTGCTCAGTGTGACGCTGCAGCTGCTCAGTGTGACGCTCAGTGTGACGCTGCAGCTGCTCAGTGTGATGCTGCAGACGCTCAGTGTGACGCTGCAGCTGCTCAGTGTGACGCTCAGTGTGACGCTGCAGCTGCTCAGTGTGACGCTGCAGCTGCTCAGTGTGACGCTCAGTGTGACGCTGCAGCTGCTCAGTGTGACGCTCAGTGTGACGCTCAGTGTGACGCTGCAGCTGCTCAGTGTGACGCTGCAGCTGCTCAGTGTGACGCTGCAGCTGCTCAGTGTGACGCTCAGTGTGACGCTCAGTGTGACGCTGCAGCTGCTCAGTGTGACGCTGCAGCTGCTCAGTGTGACGCTGCAGCTGCTCAGTGTGACGCTCAGTGTGACGCTGCAGCTGCTCAGTGTGACGCTGCAGCTGCTCAGTGTGACGCTCAGTGTGACGCTGCAGCTGCTCAGTGTGATGCTGCAGACGCTCAGTGTGACGCTGCAGCTGCTCAGTGTGACGCTCAGTGTGACGCTGCAGCTGCTCAGTGTGACGCTGCAGCTGCTCAGTGTGACGCTCAGTGTGACGCTGCAGCTGCTCAGTGTGACGCTCAGTGTGACGCTGCAGCTGCTCAGTGTGACGCTCAGTGTGACGCTGCAGCTGCTCAGTGTGACGCTGCAGCTGCTCAGTGTGACGCTGCAGCTGCTCAGTGTGACGCTCAGTGTGACGCTGCAGCTGCTCAGTGTGACGCTCAGTGTGACGCTCAGTGTGACGCTGCAGCTGCTCAGTGTGACGCTGCAGCTGCTCAGTGTGACGCTCAGTGTGACGCTGCAGCTGCTCAGTGTGACGCTGCAGCTGCTCAGTGTGACGCTGCAGCTGCTCAGTGTGACGCTCAGTGTGACGCTGCAGCTGCTCAGTGTGACGCTGCAGCTGCTCAGTGTGACGCTGCAGCTGCGCAGTGTGCTGCAGACGCTCAGTGTTCAGTTTGGACTGATGTAGCGTGTCTGTTGCAGCTGCAGTACAGACAGAGTCCTGGTCCTGCTCTGTTCCACCTGATGCCACAGACGCTGCAGACGACTCACGCCCGAGACCAGAGCGACAACATCAGTGACGTACGCAGCGCTCGCTCCTGTTCAGCCGCTGAACGCCGCACCATCGTGTCCTCCCGCCACCATCGTGTCCTCTCGCCGCACCATCGTGTCCTCTCGCCGCCATCGTGTCCTCCCGCCACCATCGTGTCCTCCCGCCACCATCGTGTCCTCTCGCCACCATCGTGTCCTCTCGCCACCATCGTGTCCTCTCGCCGCACCATCGTGTCCTCCCGCCACCATCGTGTCCTCTCGCCACCATCGTGTCCTCTCGCCGCACCATCGTGTCCTCTCACCACTATTGTGTCCTCTCGCCACCATCGTGTCCTCTCGCCGCACCATCGTGTCCTCTCGCCACCATCGTGTCCTCTCGCCACCATCGTGTCCTCTCGCCACCATCGTGTCCTCTCGCCGCACCATCGTGTCCTCTTGCTGCACCATCGTGTCCTCTCGCCGCACCATCGTGTCCTCTCGCCGCACCATCGTGTCCTCTCGCCGCACCATCGTGTCCTCTCGCCGCACCATCGTGTCCTCTCGCCACCATCGTGTCCTCCCGCCACCATCGTGTCCTCTCGCCACCATCGTGTCCTCTCGCCGCACCATCGTGTCCTCTCGCCGCACCATCGTGTCCTCTCGCCGCACCATCGTGTCCTCTCGCCACCATCGTGTCCTCCCGCCACCATCGTGTCCTCTCGCCACCATCGTGTCCTCTCGCCGCACCATCGTGTCCTCTCGCCACCATCGTGTCCTCTCGCCGCACCATCGTGTCCTCTCGCCACCATCGTGTCCTCCCGCCACCATCGTGTCCTCTCGCCACCATCGTGTCCTCTCGCCGCACCATCGTGTCCTCTCACCACTATTGTGTCCTCTCGCCACCATCGTGTCCTCTCGCCGCACCATCGTGTCCTCTCGCCACCATCGTGTCCTCTCGCCACCATCGTGTCCTCTCGCCACCATTGTGTCCTCTCGCCACCATCGTGTCCTCTCGCCACCATCGTGTCCTCT
Organism: Eucyclogobius newberryi; assembly: GCF_026437365.1. NCBI lineage: Eukaryota > Metazoa > Chordata > Actinopteri > Gobiiformes > Gobiidae > Eucyclogobius > Eucyclogobius newberryi. Next base: position 32,248 of record NW_027315887.1, read on the forward strand.
CGCCGCACCATCGTGTCCTCTCGCCACCATCGTGTCCTCTCGCCACCATCGTGTCCTCTCGCCGCACCATCGTGTCCTCTCGCCACCATCGTGTCCTCTCGCCACCATCGTGTCCTCTCACCACTATTGTGTCCTCTCGCCGCACCATCGTGTCCTCTCGCCACCATCGTGTCCTCTCGCCACAATCGTGTCCTCTCGCCACCATCGTGTCCTCTCGCCACCATCGTGTCCTCTCACCACTATTGTGTCCTCTCGCCGCACCATCGTGTCCTCTCGCCACCATCGTGTCCTCTCGCCACCATCGTGTCCTCTCGCCGCACCATCGTGTCCTCTCACCACTATTGTGTCCTCTCGCCGCACCATCGTGTCCTCTCGCCGCACCATCGTGTCCTCTCGCTGCACCATCGTGTCCTCTCGCCGCACCATCGTGTCCTCTCGCCGCACCATCGTGTCCTCTCGCCGCACCATCGTGTCCTCTCGCCACCATCGTGTCCTCCCGCCACCATCGTGTCCTCTCGCCACCATCGTGTCCTCTCGCCGCACCATCGTGTCCTCTCGCCACCATCGTGTCCTCTCGCCGCACCATCGTGTCCTCTCGCCGCACCATCGTGTCCTCCCGCCACCATCGTGTCCTCTCGCCGCACCATCGTGTCCTCTCGCCACCATCGTGTCCTCCCGCCACCATCGTGTCCTCTCGCCACCATCGTGTCCTCTCGCCGCACCATCGTGTCCTCCCGCCACCATCGTGTCCTCTCGCCACCATCGTGTCCTCTCGCCGCACCATCGTGTCCTCTCGCCACTATTGTGTCCTCTCGCCACCATCGTGTCCTCTCGCCGCACCATCGTGTCCTCTCGCCACCATCGTGTCCTCTCGCCACCATCGTGTCCTCTCGCCACCATCGTGTCCTCTCGCCACCATCGTGTCCTCTCGCCACCATCGTGTCCTCTCGCCGCACCATCGTGTCCTCTCACCACTATTGTGTCCTCTCGCCGCACCATCGTGTCCTCTCGCCGCACCATCGTGTCCTCTTGCTGCACCATCGTGTCCTCTCGCCGCACCATCGTGTCCTCTCGCCGCACCATAGTGTCCTCTCGCCGCACCATCGTGTCCTCTCGCCGCACCATCGTGTCCTCTCGCCACCATCGTGTCCTCCCGCCACCATCGTGTCCTCTCGCCACCATCGTGTCCTCTCGCCGCACCATCGTGTCCTCTCGCCGCACCATCGTGTCCTCTCGCCACCATCGTGTCCTCCCGCCACCATCGTGTCCTCTCGCCACCATCGTGTCCTCTCGCCGCACCATCGTGTCCTCTCGCCACCATCGTGTCCTCTCGCCGCACCATCGAGTCCTCTCGCCACCATCGTGTCCTCCCGCCACCATCGTGTCCTCTCGCCACCATCGTGTCCTCTCGCCGCACCATCGTGTCCTCCCGCCACCATCGTGTCCTCTCGCCACCATCGTGTCCTCTCGCCGCACCATCGTGTCCTCTCGCCACCATCGTGTCCTCCCGCCACCATCGTGTCCTCTCGCCACCATCGTGTCCTCTCGCCGCACCATCGTGTCCTCTCACCACTATTGTGTCCTCTCGCCACCATCGTGTCCTCTCGCCGCACCATCGTGTCCTCTCGCCACCATCGTGTCCTCTCGCCACCATCGTGTCCTCTCGCCACCATTGTGTCCTCTCGCCACCATCGTGTCCTCTCGCCACCATCGTGTCCTCTCGCCACCATCGTGTCCTCTCGCCGCACCATCGTGTCCTCTCGCCGCACCATCGTGTCCTCTCGCCGCACCATCGTGTCCTCTTGCTGCACCATCGTGTCCTCTCGCCGCACCATCGTGTCCTCTCGCCGCACCATCGTGTCCTCTCGCCGCACCATCGTGTCCTCTCGCCGCACCATCGTGTCCTCTCGCCACCATCGTGTCCTCCCGCCACCATCGTGTCCTCTCGCCACCATCGTGTCCTCTCGCCACCATCGTGTCCTCTCGCCGCACCATCGTGTCCTCTCGCCGCACCATCGTGTCCTCTCGCCGCACCATCGTGTCCTCTCGCCGCACCATCGTGTCCTCTCGCCGCACCATCGTGTCCTCTCGCCACCATCGTGTCCTCCCGCCACCATCGTGTCCTCCCGCCACCATCGTGTCCTCTCGCCGCACCATCGTGTCCTCTCGCCGCACCATCGTGTCCTCTCGCCGCACCATCGTGTCCTCCCGCCACCATCGTGTCCTCTCGCCACCATCGTGTCCTCTCGCCGCACCATCGTGTCCTCTCGCCACCATCGTGTCCTCTCGCCACCATTGTGTCCTCTCGCCACCATCGTGTCCTCTCGCCACCATCGTGTCCTCTCGCCGCACCATCGTGTCCTCTCGCCACCATCGTGTCCTCTCACCACTATTGTGTCCTCTCGCCGCACCATCGTGTCCTCTCGCCACCATCGTGTCCTCTCGCCACCATCGTGTCCTCTCGCCACCATCGTGTCCTCTCGCCACCATCGTGTCCTCTCACCACTATTGTGTCCTCTCGCCGCACCATCGTGTCCTCTCGCCACCATCGTGTCCTCCCGCCACCATCGTGTCCTCTCGCCACCATCGTGTCCTCTCGCCACCATCGTGTCCTCTCGCCGCACCATCGTGTCCTCTCGCCGCACCATCGTGTCCTCTCGCCGCACCATCGTGTCCTCTCGCCGCACCATCGTGTCCTCTCGCCGCACCATCGTGTCCTCTCGCCACCATCGTGTCTTCCCGCCACCATCGTGTCCTCCCGCCACCATCGTGTCCTCTCGCCGCACCATCGTGTCCTCTCGCCGCACCATCGTGTCCTCTCGCCGCACCATCGTGTCCTCCCGCCACCATCGTGTCCTCTCGCCACCATCGTGTCCTCTCGCCGCACCATCGTGTCCTCTCGCCACCATCGTGTCCTCTCGCCGCACCATCGTGTCCTCTCGCCGCACCATCGTGTCCTCTCGCCACCATCGTGTCCTCTCGCCACCATCGTGTCCTCTCGCCGCACCATCGTGTCCTCTCGCCACCATCGTGTCCTCCCGCCACCATCGTGTCCTCCCGCCACCATCGTGTCCTCTCGCCACCATCGTGTCCTCTCGCCGCACCATCGTGTCCTCTCGCCACCATTGTGTCGTCTCGCCGCACCATCGTGTCCTCTCGCCACCATCGTGTCCTCCCGCCACCATCGTGTCCTCTCGCCACCATCGTGTCCTCTCGCCGCACCATCGTGTCCTCCCGCCACCATCGTGTCCTCTCGCCGCACCATCGTGTCCTCTCACCACTATTGTGTCCTCTCGCCGCACCATCGTGTCCTCTCGCCGCACCATCGTGTCCTCTCGCCGCACCATCGTGTCCTCTCGCCACCATCGTGTCCTCCCGCCACCATCGTGTCCTCTCGCCACACCATCGTGTCCTCTCGCCGCACCATCGTGTCCTCTCGCCACCATCGTGTCCTCCCGCCACCATCGTGTCCTCTCGCCACCATCGTGTCCTCTCGCCGCACCATCGTGTCCTCTCGCCACCATCGTGTCCTCTCGCTGCACCATCGTGTCCTCTCGCCACCATCGTGTCCTCCCGCCACCATCGTGTCCTCTCGCCACCATCGTGTCCTCTCGCCGCACCATCGTGTCCTCCCGCCACCATCGTGTCCTCTCGCCGCACCATCGTGTCCTCTCGCCGCACCATCGTGTCCTCTCGCCACCATCGTGTCTTCCCGCCACCATCGTGTCCTCCCGCCACCATCGTGTCCTCTCGCCGCACCATCGTGTCCTCTCGCCGCACCATCGTGTCCTCTCGCCGCACCATCGTGTCCTCCCGCCACCATCGTGTCCTCTCGCCACCATCGTGTCCTCTCGCCGCACCATCGTGTCCTCTCGCCACCATCGTGTCCTCTCGCCGCACCATCGTGTCCTCTCGCCGCACCATCGTGTCCTCTCGCCACCATCGTGTCCTCTCGCCACCATCGTGTCCTCTCGCCGCACCATCGTGTCCTCTCGCCACCATCGTGTCCTCCCGCCACCATCGTGTCCTCCCGCCACCATCGTGTCCTCTCGCCACCATCGTGTCCTCTCGCCGCACCATCGTGTCCTCTCGCCACCATCGTGTCCTCTCGCCACACCATCGTGTCCTCTCGCCGCACCATCGTGTCCTCTCGCCACCATCGTGTCCTCCCGCCACCATCGTGTCCTCTCGCCACCATCGTGTCCTCTCGCCGCACCATCGTGTCCTCTCGCCACCATCGTGTCCTCTCGCTGCACCATCGTGTCCTCTCGCCACCATCGTGTCCTCCCGCCACCATCGTGTCCTCTCGCCACCATCGTGTCCTCTCGCCGCACCATCGTGTCCTCCCGCCACCATCGTGTCCTCTCGCCACCATCGTGTCCTCTCGCCGCACCATCGTGTCCTCTCGCCACCATCGTGTCCTCCCGCCACCATCGTGTCCTCTCGCCGCACCATCGTGTCCTCTCACCACTATTGTGTCCTCTCGCCACCATCGTGTCCTCTCGCCGCACCATCGTGTCCTCTCGCCACCATCGTGTCCTCTCGCCACCATCGTGTCCTCTCGCCACCATTGTGTCCTCTCGCCACCATCGTGTCCTCTCGCTACCATCGTGTCCTCTCGCCACCATCATGTCCTCTCGCCGCACCATCGTGTCCTCTCACCACTATTGTGTCCTCTCGCCGCACCATCGTGTCCTCTCGCCGCACCATCGTGTCCTCTTGCTGCACCATCGTGTCCTCTCGCCGCACCATCGTGTCCTCTCGCCGCACCATCGTGTCCTCTCGCCGCACCATCGTGTCCTTCCGCCGCACCATCGTGTCCTCTCGCCGCACCATCGTGTCCTCTCGCCACCATCGTGTCCTCCCGCCACCATTGTGTCCTCTCGCCACCATCGTGTCCTCTCGCCGCACCATCGTGTCCTCTCGCCGCACCATCGTGTCCTCTCGCCGCACCATCGTGTCCTCTCGCCGCACCATCGTGTCCTCTCGCCGCACCATCGTGTCCTCTCGCCACCATCGTGTCCTCCCGCCACCATCGTGTCCTCTCGCCACCATCGTGTCCTCTCGCCGCACCATCGTGTCCTCTCGCCGCACCATCGTGTCCTCTCGCCGCACCATCGTGTCCTCCCGCCACCATCGTGTCCTCTCGCCACCATCGTGTCCTCTCGCCGCACCATCGTGTCCTCTCGCCACCATCGTGTCCTCTCGCCGCACCATCGTGTCCTCTCGCCACCATCGTGTCCTCTCGCCACCATCGTGTCCTCTCACCGCACCATCGTGTCCTCTCGCCACCATCGTGTTCTCCTGCCACCATCGTGTCCTCCCGCCACCATCGTGTCCTCTCGCCACCATCGTGTCCTCTCGCCGCACCATCGTGTCCTCTCGCCACCATTGTGTCCTCTCGCCGCACCATCGTGTCCTCTCGCCACCATCGTGTCCTCCCGCCACCATCGTGTCCTCTCGCCACCATCGTGTCCTCTCGCCGCACCATCGTGTCCTCCCGCCACCATCGTGTCCTCTCGCCGCACCATCGTGTCCTCTCACCACTATTGTGTCCTCTCGCCGCACCATCGTGTCCTCTCGCCGCACCATCGTGTCCTCTCGCCACCATCGTGTCCTCCCGCCACCATCGTGTCCTCTCGCCACCATCGTGTCCTCTCGCCGCACCATCGTGTCCTCTCGCCGCACCATCGTGTCCTCTCGCCACCATCGTGTCCTCCCGCCACCATCGTGTCCTCTCGCCACCATCGTGTCCTCTCGCCGCACCATCGTGTCCTCTCGCCACCATCGTGTCCTCTCGCTGCACCATCGTGTCCTCTCGCCACCATCGTGTCCTCCCGCCACCATCGTGTCCTCTCGCCACCATCGTGTCCTCTCGCCGCACCATCGTGTCCTCCCGCCACCATCGTGTCCTCTCGCCACCATCGTGTCCTCTCGCCGCACCATCGTGTTCTCTCGCCACCATCGTGTCCTCTCGCCACCATCGTGTCCTCCCGCCACCATCGTGTCCTCTCGCCACCATCGTGTCCTCTCGCCGCACTATTGTGTCCTCTCGCCACCATCGTGTCCTCTCGCCGCACCATCGTGTCCTCTCGCCGCACCATCGTGTCCTCTCGCCACCATCGTGTCCTCTCGCCACCATCGTGTCCTCTCGCCACCATTGTGTCCTCTCGCTGCACCATCGTGTCCTCTCGCCACCATCGTGTCCTCCCGCCACCATCGTGTCCTCTCGCCACCATCGTGTCCTCTCGCCGCACCATCGTGTCCTCCCGCCACCATCGTGTCCTCTCGCCACCATCGTGTCCTCTCGCCGCACCATCGTGTCCTCTCGCCACCATCGTGTCCTCTCGCCACCATCGTGTCCTCCCGCCACCATCGTGTCCTCTCGCCACCATCGTGTCCTCTCGCCGCACCATCGTGTCCTCTCACCACTATTGTGTCCTCTCGCCACCATCGTGTCCTCTCGCCGCACCATCGTGTCCTCTCGCCACCATCGTGTCCTCTCGCCACCATCGTGTCCTCTCGCCACCATTGTGTCCTCTCGCCACCATCGTGTCCTCTCGCCACCATCGTGTCCTCTCGCCGCACCATCGTGTCCTCTCACCACTATTGTGTCCTCTCGCCGCACCATCGTGTCCTCTCGCCGCACCATCGTGTCCTCTTGCTGCACCATCGTGTCCTCTCGCCGCACCATCGTGTCCTCTCGCCGCACCATCGTGTCCTCTCGCCGCACCATCGTGTCCTCTCGCCGCACCATCGTGTCCTCTCGCCACCATCGTGTCCTCCCGCCACCATCGTGTCCTCTCGCCACCATCGTGTCCTCTCGTCGCACCATCGTGTCCTCTCGCCGCACCATCGTGTCCTCTCGCCGCACCATCGTGTCCTCCCGCCACCATCGTGTCCTCTCGCCACCATCGTGTCCTCTCGCCGCACCATCGTGTCCTCTCGCCACCATCGTGTCCTCTCGCCGCACCATCGTGTCCTCTCGCCACCATCGTGTCCTCTCGCCGCACCATCGTGTCCTCTCGCCACCATCGTGTCCTCCCGCCACCATCGTGTCCTCTCGCCACCATCGTGTCCTCTCGCCGCACCATCGTGTCCTCTCGCCACCATTGTGTCCTCTCGCCGCACCATCGTGTCCTCTCGCCACCATCGTGTCCTCCCGCCACCATCGTGTCCTCTCGCCGCACCATCGTGTCCTCCCGCCACCATCGTGTCCTCTCGCCGCACCATCGTGTCCTCTCACCACTATTGTGTCCTCTCGCCGCACCATCGTGTCCTCTCGCCGCACCATCGTGTCCTCTTGCCGCACCATCGTGTCCTCTCGCCGCACCATCGTGTCCTCTCGCCGCACCATCGTGTCCTCTCGCCGCACCATCGTGTCCTCTCGCCGCACCATCGTGTCCTCTCGCCGCACCATTGTGTCCTCTCGCCGCACCATCGTGTCCTCCCGCCACCATCGTGTCCTCCCGCCACCATCGTGTCCTCTCGCCGCACCATCGTGTCCTCTCGCCGCACCATCGTGTCCTCTCGCCACCATCGTGTCCTCCCGCCACCATCGTGTCCTCTCGCCACCATCGTGTCCTCTCGCCGCACCATCGTGTCCTCTCGCCACCATCGTGTCCTCTCGCCGCACCATCGTGTCCTCTCGCCACCATCGTGTCCTCCCGCCACCATCGTGTCCTCTCGCCACCATCGTGTCCTCCCGCCACCATCGTGTCCTCCCGCCGCACCATCGTGTCCTCTCGCCGCACCATCGTGTCCTCTCGCCGCACCATCGTGTCCTCTCGCCGCACCATCGTGTCCTCTCGCCGCACCATCGTGTCCTCTCGCCACCATCGTGTCCTCCCGCCACCATCGTGTCCTCTCGCCACCATCGTGTCCTCTCGCCGCACCATCGTGTCCTCTCGCCACCATCGTGTCCTCTCGCCGCACCATCGTGTCCTCTCGCCACCATCGTGTCCTCCCGCCACCATCGTGTCCTCTCGCCACCATCGTGTCCTCCCGCCACCATCGTGTCCTCCCGCCGCACCATCGTGTCCTCTCGCCGCACCATCGTGTCCTCTCGCCGCACCATCGTGTCCTCTCGCCGCACCATCGTGTCCTCTCGCCGCACCATCGTGTCCTCTCGCCGCACCATCGTGTCCTCTCGCCGCACCATCGTGTCCTCTCGCCGCACCATCGTGTCCTCTCGCCACCATCGTGTCCTCCCGCCACCATCGTGTCCTCTCGCCGCACCATCGTGTCCTCTCGCCACCATCGTGTCCTCTCGCCACCATCGTGTCCTCTCGCCACCATCGTGTCCTCCCGCCACCATCGTGTCCTCTCGCCGCACCATCGTGTCCTCTCGCCACCATCGTGTCCTCTCGCCACCATCGTGTCCTCTCGCCACCATTGTGTCCTCTCGCTGCACCATCGTGTCCTCTCGCCGCACCATCGTGTCCTCTCGCCACCATCGTGTCCTCTCGCCGCACCATCGTGTTCTCTCGCCACCATCGTGTCCTCTCGCCACCATCGTGTCCTCCCGCCACCATCGTGTCCTCTCGCCACCATCGTGTCCTCTCGCCGCACTATTGTGTCCTCTCGCCACCATCGTGTCCTCTCGCCGCACCATCGTGTCCTCTCGCCGCACCATCGTGTCCTCTCGCCACCATCGTGTCCTCTCGCCACCATCGTGTCCTCTCGCCACCATTGTGTCCTCTCGCTGCACCATCGTGTCCTCTCGCCACCATCGTGTCCTCCCGCCACCATCGTGTCCTCTCGCCACCATCGTGTCCTCTCGCCGCACCATCGTGTCCTCCCGCCACCATCGTGTCCTCTCGCCACCATCGTGTCCTCTCGCCGCACCATCGTGTCCTCTCGCCACCATCGTGTCCTCTCGCCACCATCGTGTCCTCCCGCCACCATCGTGTCCTCTCGCCACCATCGTGTCCTCTCGCCGCACCATCGTGTCCTCTCACCACTATTGTGTCCTCTCGCCACCATCGTGTCCTCTCGCCGCACCATCGTGTCCTCTCGCCACCATCGTGTCCTCTCGCCACCATCGTGTCCTCTCGCCACCATTGTGTCCTCTCGCCACCATCGTGTCCTCTCGCCACCATCGTGTCCTCTCGCCGCACCATCGTGTCCTCTCACCACTATTGTGTCCTCTCGCCGCACCATCGTGTCCTCTCGCCGCACCATCGTGTCCTCTTGCTGCACCATCGTGTCCTCTCGCCGCACCATCGTGTCCTCTCGCCGCACCATCGTGTCCTCTCGCCGCACCATCGTGTCCTCTCGCCGCACCATCGTGTCCTCTCGCCACCATCGTGTCCTCCCGCCACCATCGTGTCCTCTCGCCACCATCGTGTCCTCTCGTCGCACCATCGTGTCCTCTCGCCGCACCATCGTGTCCTCTCGCCGCACCATCGTGTCCTCCCGCCACCATCGTGTCCTCTCGCCACCATCGTGTCCTCTCGCCGCACCATCGTGTCCTCTCGCCACCATCGTGTCCTCTCGCCGCACCATCGTGTCCTCTCGCCACCATCGTGTCCTCTCGCCGCACCATCGTGTCCTCTCGCCACCATCGTGTCCTCCCGCCACCATCGTGTCCTCTCGCCACCATCGTGTCCTCTCGCCGCACCATCGTGTCCTCTCGCCACCATTGTGTCCTCTCGCCGCACCATCGTGTCCTCTCGCCACCATCGTGTCCTCCCGCCACCATCGTGTCCTCTCGCCGCACCATCGTGTCCTCCCGCCACCATCGTGTCCTCTCGCCGCACCATCGTGTCCTCTCACCACTATTGTGTCCTCTCGCCGCACCATCGTGTCCTCTCGCCGCACCATCGTGTCCTCTTGCCGCACCATCGTGTCCTCTCGCCGCACCATCGTGTCCTCTCGCCGCACCATCGTGTCCTCTCGCCGCACCATCGTGTCCTCTCGCCGCACCATCGTGTCCTCTCGCCGCACCATCGTGTCCTCTCGCCGCACCATCGTGTCCTCCCGCCACCATCGTGTCCTCCCGCCACCATCGTGTCCTCTCGCCGCACCATCGTGTCCTCTCGCCGCACCATCGTGTCCTCTCGCCACCATCGTGTCCTCCCGCCACCATCGTGTCCTCTCGCCACCATCGTGTCCTCTCGCCGCACCATCGTGTCCTCTCGCCACCATCGTGTCCTCTCGCCGCACTATCGTGTCCTCTCGCCACCATCGTGTCCTCCCGCCACCATCGTGTCCTCTCGCCACCATCGTGTCCTCCCGCCACCATCGTGTCCTCCCGCCGCACCATCGTGTCCTCTCGCCGCACCATCGTGTCCTCTCGCCGCACCATCGTGTCCTCTCGCCGCACCATCGTGTCCTCTCGCCGCACCATCGTGTCCTCTCGCCACCATCGTGTCCTCCCGCCACCATCGTGTCCTCTCGCCACCATCGTGTCCTCTCGCCGCACCATCGTGTCCTCTCGCCACCATCGTGTCCTCTCGCCGCACCATCGTGTCCTCTCGCCACCATCGTGTCCTCCCGCCACCATCGTGTCCTCTCGCCACCATCGTGTCCTCCCGCCACCATCGTGTCCTCCCGCCGCACCATCGTGTCCTCTCGCCGCACCATCGTGTCCTCTCGCCGCACCATCGTGTCCTCTCGCCGCACCATCGTGTCCTCTCGCCGCACCATCGTGTCCTCTCGCCGCACCATCGTGTCCTCTCGCCGCACCATCGTGTCCTCTCGCCGCACCATCGTGTCCTCTCGCCACCATCGTGTCCTCCCGCCACCATCGTGTCCTCTCGCCACCATCGTGTCCTCTCGCCACCATCGTGTCCTCTCGCCGCACCATCGTGTCCTCTCGCCGCACCATCGTGTCCTCTCGCCGCACCATCGTGTCCTCTCGCCGCACCATCGTGTCCTCTCGCCGCACCATCGTGTCCTCTCGCCACCATCGTGTCCTCCCGCCACCATCGTGTCCTCCCGCCACCATCGTGTCCTCTCGCCGCACCATCGTGTCCTCTCGCCGCACCATCGTGTCCTCCCGCCACCATCGTGTCCTCTCGCCACCATCGTGTCCTCTCGCCGCACCATCGTGTCCTCTCGCCACCATCGTGTCCTCTCGCCACCATTGTGTCCTCTCGCCACCATCGTGTCCTCTCGCCACCATCGTGTCCTCTCGCCGCACCATCGTGTCCTCTCGCCACCATCGTGTCCTCTCACCACTATTGTGTCCTCTCGCCGCACCATCGTGTCCTCTCGCCACCATCGTGTCCTCTCGCCACCATCGTGTCCTCTCGCCACCATCGTGTCCTCTCGCCACCATCGTGTCCTCTCACCACTATTGTGTCCTCTCGCCGCACCATCGTGTCCTCTCGCCACCATCGTGTCCTCCCGCCACCATCGTGTCCTCTCGCCACCATCGTGTCCTCTCGCCACCATCGTGTCCTCTCGCCGCACCATCGTGTCCTCTCGCCGCACCATCGTGTCCTCTCGCCGCACCATCGTGTCCTCTCGCCGCACCATCGTGTCCTCTCGCCGCACCATCGTGTCCTCTCGCCACCATCGTGTCTTCCCGCCACCATCGTGTCCTCCCGCCACCATCGTGTCCTCTCGCCGCACCATCGTGTCCTCTCGCCGCACCATTGTGTCCTCTCGCCGCACCATCGTGTCCTCTCGCCACCATCGTGTCCTCCCGCCACCATCGTGTCCTCTCGCCGCACCATCGTGTCCTCCCGCCACCATCGTGTCCTCTCGCCGCACCATCGTGTCCTCTCACCACTATTGTGTCCTCTCGCCGCACCATCGTGTCCTCTCGCCGCACCATCGTGTCCTCTTGCCGCACCATCGTGTCCTCTCGCCGCACCATCGTGTCCTCTCGCCGCACCATCGTGTCCTCTCGCCGCACCATCGTGTCCTCTCGCCGCACCATCGTGTCCTCTCGCCGCACCATCGTGTCCTCTCGCCGCACCATCGTGTCCTCCCGCCACCATCGTGTCCTCCCGCCACCATCGTGTCCTCTCGCCGCACCATCGTGTCCTCTCGCTGCACCATCGTGTCCTCTCGCCACCATCGTGTCCTCCCGCCACCATCGTGTCCTCTCGCCACCATCGTGTCCTCTCGCCGCACCATCGTGTCCTCCCGCCACCATCGTGTCCTCTCGCCGCACCATCGTGTCCTCTCGCCGCACCATCGTGTCCTCTCGCCACCATCGTGTCTTCCCGCCACCATCGTGTCCTCCCGCCACCATCGTGTCCTCTCGCCGCACCATCGTGTCCTCTCGCCGCACCATCGTGTCCTCTCGCCGCACCATCGTGTCCTCCCGCCACCATCGTGTCCTCTCGCCACCATCGTGTCCTCTCGCCGCACCATCGTGTCCTCTCGCCACCATCGTGTCCTCTCGCCGCACCATCGTGTCCTCTCGCCGCACCATCGTGTCCTCTCGCCACCATCGTGTCCTCTCGCCACCATCGTGTCCTCTCGCCGCACCATCGTGTCCTCTCGCCACCATCGTGTCCTCCCGCCACCATCGTGTCCTCCCGCCACCATCGTGTCCTCTCGCCACCATCGTGTCCTCTCGCCGCACCATCGTGTCCTCTCGCCACCATCGTGTCCTCTCGCCACACCATCGTGTCCTCTCGCCGCACCATCGTGTCCTCTCGCCACCATCGTGTCCTCCCGCCACCATCGTGTCCTCTCGCCACCATCGTGTCCTCTCGCCGCACCATCGTGTCCTCTCGCCACCATCGTGTCCTCTCGCTGCACCATCGTGTCCTCTCGCCACCATCGTGTCCTCCCGCCACCATCGTGTCCTCTCGCCACCATCGTGTCCTCTCGCCGCACCATCGTGTCCTCCCGCCACCATCGTGTCCTCTCGCCACCATCGTGTCCTCTCGCCGCACCATCGTGTCCTCTCGCCACCATCGTGTCCTCCCGCCACCATCGTGTCCTCTCGCCGCACCATCGTGTCCTCTCACCACTATTGTGTCCTCTCGCCACCATCGTGTCCTCTCGCCGCACAATCGTGTCCTCTCGCCACCATCGTGTCCTCTCGCCACCATCGTGTCCTCTCGCCACCATTGTGTCCTCTCGCCACCATCGTGTCCTCTCGCTACCATCGTGTCCTCTCGCCACCATCATGTCCTCTCGCCGCACCATCGTGTCCTCTCACCACTATTGTGTCCTCTCGCCGCACCATCGTGTCCTCTCGCCGCACCATCGTGTCCTCTTGCTGCACCATCGTGTCCTCTCGCCGCACCATCGTGTCCTCTCGCCGCACCATCGTGTCCTCTCGCCGCACCATCGTGTCCTTCCGCCGCACCATCGTGTCCTCTCGCCGCACCATCGTGTCCTCTCGCCACCATCGTGTCCTCCCGCCACCATTGTGTCCTCTCGCCACCATCGTGTCCTCTCGCCGCACCATCGTGTCCTCTCGCCGCACCATCGTGTCCTCTCGCCGCACCATCGTGTCCTCTCGCCGCACCATCGTGTCCTCTCGCCGCACCATCGTGTCCTCTCGCCACCATCGTGTCCTCCCGCCACCATCGTGTCCTCTCGCCACCATCGTGTCCTCTCGCCGCACCATCGTGTCCTCTCGCCGCACCATCGTGTCCTCTCGCCGCACCATCGTGTCCTCCCGCCACCATCGTGTCCTCTCGCCACCATCGTGTCCTCTCGCCGCACCATCGTGTCCTCTCGCCACCATCGTGTCCTCTCGCCGCACCATCGTGTCCTCTCGCCACCATCGTGTCCTCTCGCCACCATCGTGTCCTCTCACCGCACCATCGTGTCCTCTCGCCACCATCGTGTTCTCCTGCCACCATCGTGTCCTCCCGCCACCATCGTGTCCTCTCGCCACCATCGTGTCCTCTCGCCGCACCATCGTGTCCTCTCGCCACCATTGTGTCCTCTCGCCGCACCATCGTGTCCTCTCGCCACCATCGTGTCCTCCCGCCACCATCGTGTCCTCTCGCCACCATCGTGTCCTCTCGCCGCACCATCGTGTCCTCCCGCCACCATCGTGTCCTCTCGCCGCACCATCGTGTCCTCTCACCACTATTGTGTCCTCTCGCCGCACCATCGTGTCCTCTCGCCGCACCATCGTGTCCTCTCGCCACCATCGTGTCCTCCCGCCACCATCGTGTCCTCTCGCCACCATCGTGTCCTCTCGCCGCACCATCGTGTCCTCTCGCCGCACCATCGTGTCCTCTCGCCACCATCGTGTCCTCCCGCCACCATCGTGTCCTCTCGCCACCATCGTGTCCTCTCGCCGCACCATCGTGTCCTCTCGCCACCATCGTGTCCTCTCGCTGCACCATCGTGTCCTCTCGCCACCATCGTGTCCTCCCGCCACCATCGTGTCCTCTCGCCACCATCGTGTCCTCTCGCCGCACCATCGTGTCCTCCCGCCACCATCGTGTCCTCTCGCCACCATCGTGTCCTCTCGCCGCACCATCGTGTTCTCTCGCCACCATCGTGTCCTCTCGCCACCATCGTGTCCTCCCGCCACCATCGTGTCCTCTCGCCACCATCGTGTCCTCTCGCCGCACTATTGTGTCCTCTCGCCACCATCGTGTCCTCTCGCCGCACCATCGTGTCCTCTCGCCGCACCATCGTGTCCTCTCGCCACCATCGTGTCCTCTCGCCACCATCGTGTCCTCTCGCCACCATTGTGTCCTCTCGCTGCACCATCGTGTCCTCTCGCCACCATCGTGTCCTCCCGCCACCATCGTGTCCTCTCGCCACCATCGTGTCCTCTCGCCGCACCATCGTGTCCTCCCGCCACCATCGTGTCCTCTCGCCACCATCGTGTCCTCTCGCCGCACCATCGTGTCCTCTCGCCACCATCGTGTCCTCTCGCCACCATCGTGTCCTCCCGCCACCATCGTGTCCTCTCGCCACCATCGTGTCCTCTCGCCGCACCATCGTGTCCTCTCACCACTATTGTGTCCTCTCGCCACCATCGTGTCCTCTCGCCGCACCATCGTGTCCTCTCGCCACCATCGTGTCCTCTCGCCACCATCGTGTCCTCTCGCCACCATTGTGTCCTCTCGCCACCATCGTGTCCTCTCGCCACCATCGTGTCCTCTCGCCGCACCATCGTGTCCTCTCACCACTATTGTGTCCTCTCGCCGCACCATCGTGTCCTCTCGCCGCACCATCGTGTCCTCTTGCTGCACCATCGTGTCCTCTCGCCGCACCATCGTGTCCTCTCGCCGCACCATCGTGTCCTCTCGCCGCACCATCGTGTCCTCTCGCCGCACCATCGTGTCCTCTCGCCACCATCGTGTCCTCCCGCCACCATCGTGTCCTCTCGCCACCATCGTGTCCTCTCGTCGCACCATCGTGTCCTCTCGCCGCACCATCGTGTCCTCTCGCCGCACCATCGTGTCCTCCCGCCACCATCGTGTCCTCTCGCCACCATCGTGTCCTCTCGCCGCACCATCGTGTCCTCTCGCCACCATCGTGTCCTCTCGCCGCACCATCGTGTCCTCTCGCCACCATCGTGTCCTCTCGCCGCACCATCGTGTCCTCTCGCCACCATCGTGTCCTCCCGCCACCATCGTGTCCTCTCGCCACCATCGTGTCCTCTCGCCGCACCATCGTGTCCTCTCGCCACCATTGTGTCCTCTCGCCGCACCATCGTGTCCTCTCGCCACCATCGTGTCCTCCCGCCACCATCGTGTCCTCTCGCCGCACCATCGTGTCCTCCCGCCACCATCGTGTCCTCTCGCCGCACCATCGTGTCCTCTCACCACTATTGTGTCCTCTCGCCGCACCATCGTGTCCTCTCGCCGCACCATCGTGTCCTCTTGCCGCACCATCGTGTCCTCTCGCCGCACCATCGTGTCCTCTCGCCGCACCATCGTGTCCTCTCGCCGCACCATCGTGTCCTCTCGCCGCACCATCGTGTCCTCTCGCCGCACCATCGTGTCCTCTCGCCGCACCATCGTGTCCTCCCGCCACCATCGTGTCCTCCCGCCACCATCGTGTCCTCTCGCCGCACCATCGTGTCCTCTCGCCGCACCATCGTGTCCTCTCGCCACCATCGTGTCCTCCCGCCACCATCGTGTCCTCTCGCCACCATCGTGTCCTCTCGCCGCACCATCGTGTCCTCTCGCCACCATCGTGTCCTCTCGCCGCACCATCGTGTCCTCTCGCCACCATCGTGTCCTCCCCGCCACCATCGTGTCCTCTCGCCACCATCGTGTCCTCCCGCCACCATCGTGTCCTCCCGCCGCACCATCGTGTCCTCTCGCCGCACCATCGTGTCCTCTCGCCGCACCATCGTGTCCTCTCGCCGCACCATCGTGTCCTCTCGCCGCACCATCGTGTCCTCTCGCCACCATCGTGTCCTCCCGCCACCATCGTGTCCTCTCGCCACCATCGTGTCCTCTCGCCGCACCATCGTGTCCTCTCGCCACCATCGTGTCCTCTCGCCGCACCATCGTGTCCTCTCGCCACCATCGTGTCCTCCCGCCACCATCGTGTCCTCTCGCCACCATCGTGTCCTCTCCGCCACCATCGTGTCCTCCCGCCGCACCATCGTGTCCTCTCGCCGCACCATCGTGTCCTCTCGCCGCACCATCGTGTCCTCTCGCCGCACCATCGTGTCCTCTCGCCGCACCATCGTGTCCTCTCGCCGCACCATCGTGTCCTCTCGCCGCACCATCGTGTCCTCTCGCCACCATCGTGTCCTCCCGCCACCATCGTGTCCTCTCGCCACCATCGTGTCCTCTCGCCGCACCATCGTGTCCTCTCGCCACCATCGTGTCCTCTCGCCACCATCGTGTCCTCCCGCCACCATCGTGTCCTCCCGCCGCACCATCGTGTCCTCTCGCCACCATTGTGTCCTCTCGCCGCACCATCGTGTCCTCTCGCCGCACCATCGTGTCCTCTCGCCACCATCGTGTCCTCTCCGCCACCATCGTGTCCTCCCGCCGCACCATCGTGTCCTCTCGCCGCACCATCGTGTCCTCCCGCCACCATCGTGTCCTCTCGCCACCATCGTGTCCTCTCGCCGCACCATCGTGTCCTCTCGCCACCATCGTGTCCTCTCGCCACCATTGTGTCCTCTCGCCACCATCGTGTCCTCCCGCCACCATCGTGTCCTCTCGCCGCACCATCGTGTCCTCTCACCACTATGTGTCCTCTCGCCGCACCATCGTGTCCTCTCGCCGCACCATCGTGTCCTCTCGCCGCACCATCGTGTCCTCTCGCCACCATCGTGTCCTCCCGCCACCATCGTGTCCTCTCGCCACACCATCGTGTCCTCTCGCCGCACCATCGTGTCCTCTCGCCACCATCGTGTCCTCCCGCCACCATCGTGTCCTCTCGCCACCATCGTGTCCTCTCGCCGCACCATCGTGTCCTCCCGCCACCATCGTGTCCTCTCGCTGCACCATCGTGTCCTCTCGCCACCATCGTGTCCTCCCGCCACCATCGTGTCCTCTCGCCACCATCGTGTCCTCTCGCCGCACCATCGTGTCCTCCCGCCACCATCGTGTCCTCTCGCCACCATCGTGTCCTCTCGCCGCACCATCGTGTCCTCTCGCCACCATCGTGTCCTCTCGCCGCACCATCGTGTCCTCTCGCCGCACCATCGTGTCCGCCTCGTCTCGCCACCATCGTGTCCTCCCGCCACCATCGTGTCCTCTCGCCACCATCGTGTCCTCTCGCCGCACCATCGTGTCCTCTCGCCACCATCGTGTCCTCTCGCCGCACCATCGTGTCCTCTCGCCACCATCGTGTCCTCCCGCCACCATCGTGTCCTCTCGCCACCATCGTGTCCTCTCCGCCACCATCGTGTCCTCCCGCCGCACCATCGTGTCCTCTCGCCGCACCATCGTGTCCTCTCGCCGCACCATCGTGTCCTCTCGCCGCACCATCGTGTCCTCTCGCCGCACCATCGTGTCCTCTCGCCACCATCGTGTCCTCTCCGCCACCATCGTGTCCTCTCGCCACCATCGTGTCCTCTCGCCGCACCATCGTGTCCTCTCGCCACCATCGTGTCCTCTCGCCGCACCATCGTGTCCTCTCGGCACCATCGTGTCCTCCCGCCACCATCGTGTCCTCTCGCCACCATCGTGTCCTCCCGCCACCATCGTGTCCTCCCGCCGCACCATCGTGTCCTCTCGCCGCACCATCGTGTCCTCTCGCCGCACCATCGTGTCCTCTCGCCGCACCATCGTGTCCTCTCGCCGCACCATCGTGTCCTCTCGCCGCACCATCGTGTCCTCTCGCCGCACCATCGTGTCCTCTCGCCACCATCGTGTCCTCCCGCCACCATCGTGTCCTCTCGCCACCATCGTGTCCTCTCGCCGCACCATCGTGTCCTCTCGCCACCATCGTGTCCTCTCGCCACCATCGTGTCCTCCCGCCACCATCGTGTCCTCCCGCCGCACCATCGTGTCCTCTCGCCACCATTGTGTCCTCTCGCCGCACCATCGTGTCCTCTCGCCGCACCATCGTGTCCTCTCGCCACCATCGTGTCCTCCCGCCACCATCGTGTCCTCCCGCCGCACCATCGTGTCCTCTCGCCGCACCATCGTGTCCTCCCGCCACCATCGTGTCCTCTCGCCACCATCGTGTCCTCTCGCCGCACCATCGTGTCCTCTCGCCACCATCGTGTCCTCTCGCCACCATTGTGTCCTCTCGCCACCATCGTGTCCTCCCGCCACCATCGTGTCCTCTCGCCGCACCATCGTGTCCTCTCACCACTATTGTGTCCTCTCGCCGCACCATCGTGTCCTCTCGCCGCACCATCGTGTCCTCTCGCCGCACCATCGTGTCCTCTCGCCACCATCGTGTCCTCCGCCACCATCGTGTCCTCTCGCCACACCATCGTGTCCTCTCGCCGCACCATCGTGTCCTCTCGCCACCATCGTGTCCTCCCGCCACCATCGTGTCCTCTCGCCACCATCGTGTCCTCTCGCCGCACCATCGTGTCCTCTCGCCACCATCGTGTCCTCTCGCTGCACCATCGTGTCCTCTCGCCACCATCGTGTCCTCCCGCCACCATCGTGTCCTCTCGCCACCATCGTGTCCTCTCGCCGCACCATCGTGTCCTCCCGCCACCATCGTGTCCTCTCGCCACCATCGTGTCCTCTCGCCGCACCATCGTGTCCTCTCGCCACCATCGTGTCCTCCCGCCACCATCGTGTCCTCTCGCCGCACCATCGTGTCCTCTCACCACTATCGTGTCCTCTCGCCACCATCGTGTCCTCCCGCCACCATCGTGTCCTCTCGCCGCACCATCGTGTCCTCTCGCCACCATCGTGTCCTCTCGCCACCATCGTGTCCTCTCGCCACCATTGTGTCCTCTCGCCACCATCGTGTCCTCTCGCTACCATCGTGTCCTCTCGCCACCATCGTGTCCTCTCGCCGCACCATCGTGTCCTCTCACCACTATTGTGTCCTCTCGCCGCACCATCGTGTCCTCTCGCCGCACCATCGTGTCCTCTTGCTGCACCATCGTGTCCTCTCGCCGCACCATCGTGTCCTCTCGCCGCACCATCGTGTCCTCTCGCCGCACCATCGTGTCCTTCCGCCGCACCATCGTGTCCTCTCGCCGCACCATCGTGTCCTCTCGCCACCATCGTGTCCTCCCGCCACCATCGTGTCCTCTCGCCACCATCGTGTCCTCTCGCCGCACCATCGTGTCCTCTCGCCGCACCATCGTGTCCTCTCGCCGCACCATCGTGTCCTCTCGCCGCACCATCGTGTCCTCTCGCCGCACCATCGTGTCCTCTCGCCACCATCGTGTCCTCCCGCCACCATCGTGTCCTCTCGCCACCATCGTGTCCTCTCGCCGCACCATCGTGTCCTCTCGCCGCACCATCGTGTCCTCTCGCCGCACCATCGTGTCCTCCCGCCACCATCGTGTCCTCTCGCCACCATCGTGTCCTCTCGCCGCACCATCGTGTCCTCTCGCCACCATCGTGTCCTCTCGCCGCACCATCGTGTCCTCTCGCCACCATCGTGTCCTCTCGCCACCATCGTGTCCTCTCGCCGCACCATCGTGTCCTCTCGCCACCATCGTGTTCTCCTGCCACCATCGTGTCCTCCCGCCACCATCGTGTCCTCTCGCCACCATCGTGTCCTCTCGCCGCACCATCGTGTCCTCTCGCCACCATTGTGTCCTCTCGCCGCACCATCGTGTCCTCTCGCCACCATCGTGTCCTCCCGCCACCATCGTGTCCTCTCGCCACCATCGTGTCCTCTCGCCGCACCATCGTGTCCTCCCGCCACCATCGTGTCCTCTCGCCGCACCATCGTGTCCTCTCACCACTATTGTGTCCTCTCGCCGCACCATCGTGTCCTCTCGCCGCACCATCGTGTCCTCTCGCCACCATCGTGTCCTCCCGCCACCATCGTGTCCTCTCGCCACCATCGTGTCCTCTCGCCGCACCATCGTGTCCTCTCGCCGCACCATCGTGTCCTCTCGCCACCATCGTGTCCTCCCGCCACCATCGTGTCCTCTCGCCACCATCGTGTCCTCTCGCCGCACCATCGTGTCCTCTCGCCACCATCGTGTCCTCTCGCTGCACCATCGTGTCCTCTCGCCACCATCGTGTCCTCCCGCCACCATCGTGTCCTCTCGCCACCATCGTGTCCTCTCGCCGCACCATCGTGTCCTCCCGCCACCATCGTGTCCTCTCGCCACCATCGTGTCCTCTCGCCGCACCATCGTGTTCTCTCGCCACCATCGTGTCCTCTCGCCACCATCGTGTCCTCCCGCCACCATCGTGTCCTCTCGCCACCATCGTGTCCTCTCGCCGCACTATTGTGTCCTCTCGCCACCATCGTGTCCTCTCGCCGCACCATCGTGTCCTCTCGCCGCACCATCGTGTCCTCTCGCCACCATCGTGTCCTCTCGCCACCATCGTGTCCTCTCGCCACCATTGTGTCCTCTCGCTGCACCATCGTGTCCTCTCGCCACCATCGTGTCCTCCCGCCACCATCGTGTCCTCTCGCCACCATCGTGTCCTCTCGCCGCACCATCGTGTCCTCCCGCCACCATCGTGTCCTCTCGCCACCATCGTGTCCTCTCGCCGCACCATCGTGTCCTCTCGCCACCATCGTGTCCTCTCGCCACCATCGTGTCCTCCCGCCACCATCGTGTCCTCTCGCCACCATCGTGTCCTCTCGCCGCACCATCGTGTCCTCTCACCACTATTGTGTCCTCTCGCCACCATCGTGTCCTCTCGCCGCACCATCGTGTCCTCTCGCCACCATCGTGTCCTCTCGCCACCATCGTGTCCTCTCGCCACCATTGTGTCCTCTCGCCACCATCGTGTCCTCTCGCCACCATCGTGTCCTCTCGCCGCACCATCGTGTCCTCTCACCACTATTGTGTCCTCTCGCCGCACCATCGTGTCCTCTCGCCGCACCATCGTGTCCTCTCGCTGCACCATCGTGTCCTCTCGCCGCACCATCGTGTCCTCTCGCCGCACCATCGTGTCCTCTCGCCGCACCATCGTGTCCTCTCGCCGCACCATCGTGTCCTCTCGCCGCACCATCGTGTCCTCTCGCCACCATCGTGTCCTCCCGCCACCATCGTGTCCTCTCGCCACCATCGTGTCCTCTCGTCGCACCATCGTGTCCTCTCGCCGCACCATCGTGTCCTCTCGCCGCACCATCGTGTCCTCCCGCCACCATCGTGTCCTCTCGCCACCATCGTGTCCTCTCGCCGCACCATCGTGTCCTCTCGCCACCATCGTGTCCTCTCGCCGCACCATCGTGTCCTCTCGCCACCATCGTGTCCTCTCGCCGCACCATCGTGTCCTCTCGCCACCATCGTGTCCTCCCGCCACCATCGTGTCCTCTCGCCACCATCGTGTCCTCTCGCCGCACCATCGTGTCCTCTCGCCACCATTGTGTCCTCTCGCCGCACCATCGTGTCCTCTCGCCACCATCGTGTCCTCCCGCCACCATCGTGTCCTCTCGCCGCACCATCGTGTCCTCCCGCCACCATCGTGTCCTCTCGCCGCACCATCGTGTCCTCTCACCACTATTGTGTCCTCTCGCCGCACCATCGTGTCCTCTCGCCGCACCATCGTGTCCTCTCGCCGCACCATCGTGTCCTCTCGCCGCACCATCGTGTCCTCTCGCCGCACCATCGTGTCCTCTCGCCGCACCATCGTGTCCTCTCGCCGCACCATCGTGTCCTCCCGCCACCATCGTGTCCTCCCGCCACCATCGTGTCCTCTCGCCGCACCATCGTGTCCTCTCGCCGCACCATCGTGTCCTCTCGCCACCATCGTGTCCTCCCGCCACCATCGTGTCCTCTCGCCACCATCGTGTCCTCTCGCCGCACCATCGTGTCCTCTCGCCACCATCGTGTCCTCTCGCCGCACCATCGTGTCCTCTCGCCACCATCGTGTCCTCCCGCCACCATCGTGTCCTCTCGCCACCATCGTGTCCTCCCGCCACCATCGTGTCCTCCCGCCGCACCATCGTGTCCTCTCGCCGCACCATCGTGTCCTCTCGCCGCACCATCGTGTCCTCTCGCCGCACCATCGTGTCCTCTCGCCACCATCGTGTCCTCCCGCCACCATCGTGTCCTCTCTCGCCACCATCGTGTCCTCTCGCCGCACCATCGTGTCCTCTCGCCACCATCGTGTCCTCTCGCCGCACCATCGTGTCCTCTCGCCACCATCGTGTCCTCCCGCCACCATCGTGTCCTCTCGCCACCATCGTGTCCTCCCGCCACCATCGTGTCCTCCCGCCGCACCATCGTGTCCTCTCGCCGCACCATCGTGTCCTCTCGCCGCACCATCGTGTCCTCTCGCCGCACCATCGTGTCCTCTCGCCGCACCATCGTGTCCTCTCGCCGCACCATCGTGTCCTCTCGCCGCACCATCGTGTCCTCTCGCCACCATCGTGTCCTCCCGCCACCATCGTGTCCTCTCGCCACCATCGTGTCCTCTCGCCGCACCATCGTGTCCTCTCGCCACCATCGTGTCCTCTCGCCACCATCGTGTCCTCCCGCCACCATCGTGTCCTCTCGCCACCATCGTGTCCTCTCGCCGCACCATCGTGTCCTCTCGCCGCACCATCGTGTCCTCTCGCCGCACCATCGTGTCCTCTCGCCGCACCATCGTGTCCTCTCGCCGCACCATCGTGTCCTCTCGCCACCATCGTGTCCTCCCGCCACCATCGTGTCCTCTCGCCACCATCGTGTCCTCTCGCCGCACCATCGTGTCCTCTCGCCGCACCATCGTGTCCTCTCGCCGCACCATCGTGTCCTCCCGCCACCATCGTGTCCTCTCGCCACCATCGTGTCCTCTCGCCGCACCATCGTGTCCTCTCGCCACCATCGTGTCCTCTCGCCGCACCATCGTGTCCTCTCGCCACCATCGTGTCCTCTCGCCACCATCGTGTCCTCTCGCCGCACCATCGTGTCCTCTCGCCACCATCGTGTTCTCCTGCCACCATCGTGTCCTCCCGCCACCATCGTGTCCTCTCGCCACCATCGTGTCCTCTCGCCGCACCATCGTGTCCTCTCGCCACCATTGTGTCCTCTCGCCGCACCATCGTGTCCTCTCGCCACCATCGTGTCCTCCCGCCACCATCGTGTCCTCTCGCCACCATCGTGTCCTCTCGCCGCACCATCGTGTCCTCCCGCCACCATCGTGTCCTCTCGCCGCACCATCGTGTCCTCTCACCACTATTGTGTCCTCTCGCCGCACCATCGTGTCCTCTCGCCGCACCATCGTGTCCTCTCGCCACCATCGTGTCCTCCCGCCACCATCGTGTCCTCTCGCCACCATCGTGTCCTCTCGCCGCACCATCGTGTCCTCTCGCCGCACCATCGTGTCCTCTCGCCACCATCGTGTCCTCCCGCCACCATCGTGTCCTCTCGCCACCATCGTGTCCTCTCGCCGCACCATCGTGTCCTCTCGCCACCATCGTGTCCTCTCGCTGCACCATCGTGTCCTCTCGCCACCATCGTGTCCTCCCGCCACCATCGTGTCCTCTCGCCACCATCGTGTCCTCTCGCCGCACCATCGTGTCCTCCCGCCACCATCGTGTCCTCTCGCCACCATCGTGTCCTCTCGCCGCACCATCGTGTTCTCTCGCCACCATCGTGTCCTCTCGCCACCATCGTGTCCTCCCGCCACCATCGTGTCCTCTCGCCACCATCGTGTCCTCTCGCCGCACTATTGTGTCCTCTCGCCACCATCGTGTCCTCTCGCCGCACCATCGTGTCCTCTCGCCGCACCATCGTGTCCTCTCGCCACCATCGTGTCCTCTCGCCACCATCGTGTCCTCTCGCCACCATTGTGTCCTCTCGCTGCACCATCGTGTCCTCTCGCCACCATCGTGTCCTCCCGCCACCATCGTGTCCTCTCGCCACCATCGTGTCCTCTCGCCGCACCATCGTGTCCTCCCGCCACCATCGTGTCCTCTCGCCACCATCGTGTCCTCTCGCCGCACCATCGTGTCCTCTCGCCACCATCGTGTCCTCTCGCCACCATCGTGTCCTCCCGCCACCATCGTGTCCTCTCGCCACCATCGTGTCCTCTCGCCGCACCATCGTGTCCTCTCACCACTATTGTGTCCTCTCGCCACCATCGTGTCCTCTCGCCGCACCATCGTGTCCTCTCGCCACCATCGTGTCCTCTCGCCACCATCGTGTCCTCTCGCCACCATTGTGTCCTCTCGCCACCATCGTGTCCTCTCGCCACCATCGTGTCCTCTCGCCGCACCATCGTGTCCTCTCACCACTATTGTGTCCTCTCGCCGCACCATCGTGTCCTCTCGCCGCACCATCGTGTCCTCTCGCTGCACCATCGTGTCCTCTCGCCGCACCATCGTGTCCTCTCGCCGCACCATCGTGTCCTCTCGCCGCACCATCGTGTCCTCTCGCCGCACCATCGTGTCCTCTCGCCGCACCATCGTGTCCTCTCGCCACCATCGTGTCCTCCCGCCACCATCGTGTCCTCTCGCCACCATCGTGTCCTCTCGTCGCACCATCGTGTCCTCTCGCCGCACCATCGTGTCCTCTCGCCGCACCATCGTGTCCTCCCGCCACCATCGTGTCCTCTCGCCACCATCGTGTCCTCTCGCCGCACCATCGTGTCCTCTCGCCACCATCGTGTCCTCTCGCCGCACCATCGTGTCCTCTCGCCACCATCGTGTCCTCTCGCCGCACCATCGTGTCCTCTCGCCACCATCGTGTCCTCCCGCCACCATCGTGTCCTCTCGCCACCATCGTGTCCTCTCGCCGCACCATCGTGTCCTCTCGCCACCATTGTGTCCTCTCGCCGCACCATCGTGTCCTCTCGCCACCATCGTGTCCTCCCGCCACCATCGTGTCCTCTCGCCGCACCATCGTGTCCTCCCGCCACCATCGTGTCCTCTCGCCGCACCATCGTGTCCTCTCACCACTATTGTGTCCTCTCGCCGCACCATCGTGTCCTCTCGCCGCACCATCGTGTCCTCTCGCCGCACCATCGTGTCCTCTCGCCGCACCATCGTGTCCTCTCGCCGCACCATCGTGTCCTCTCGCCGCACCATCGTGTCCTCTCGCCGCACCATCGTGTCCTCCCGCCACCATCGTGTCCTCCCGCCACCATCGTGTCCTCTCGCCGCACCATCGTGTCCTCTCGCCGCACCATCGTGTCCTCTCGCCACCATCGTGTCCTCCCGCCACCATCGTGTCCTCTCGCCACCATCGTGTCCTCTCGCCGCACCATCGTGTCCTCTCGCCACCATCGTGTCCTCTCGCCGCACCATCGTGTCCTCTCGCCACCATCGTGTCCTCCCGCCACCATCGTGTCCTCTCGCCACCATCGTGTCCTCCCGCCACCATCGTGTCCTCCCGCCGCACCATCGTGTCCTCTCGCCGCACCATCGTGTCCTCTCGCCGCACCATCGTGTCCTCTCGCCGCACCATCGTGTCCTCTCGCCACCATCGTGTCCTCCCGCCACCATCGTGTCCTCTCTCGCCACCATCGTGTCCTCTCGCCGCACCATCGTGTCCTCTCGCCACCATCGTGTCCTCTCGCCGCACCATCGTGTCCTCTCGCCACCATCGTGTCCTCCCGCCACCATCGTGTCCTCTCGCCACCATCGTGTCCTCCCGCCACCATCGTGTCCTCCCGCCGCACCATCGTGTCCTCTCGCCGCACCATCGTGTCCTCTCGCCGCACCATCGTGTCCTCTCGCCGCACCATCGTGTCCTCTCGCCGCACCATCGTGTCCTCTCGCCGCACCATCGTGTCCTCTCGCCGCACCATCGTGTCCTCTCGCCACCATCGTGTCCTCCCGCCACCATCGTGTCCTCTCGCCACCATCGTGTCCTCTCGCCGCACCATCGTGTCCTCTCGCCACCATCGTGTCCTCTCGCCACCATCGTGTCCTCCCGCCACCATCGTGTCCTCCCGCCGCACCATCGTGTCCTCTCGCCACCATTGTGTCCTCTCGCCGCACCATCGTGTCCTCTCGCCGCACCATCGTGTCCTCTCGCCACCATCGTGTCCTCCCGCCACCATCGTGTCCTCCCGCCGCACCATCGTACAAAGAGTTGTGTTTGTGTTTCAGGTGAAGTACAAAGAGGAGAGTCTGAAGGAGATGAGGCTGAACCTGTTTTCTCTGCTGCCTCAGACTTTAGAGACTCAACACGCCAAAGAGGCCGACGCCCTGCAGAGTGAGGTAATGCAGGCCCCGCCTCCTGCAGAGTGAGGTAATGCAGGCCCCGCCTCCTGCAGAGTGAGGTAATGCAGGCCCCGCCTCCTGCAGAGTGAGGTAATGCAGGCCCCGCCTCCTGCAGAGTGAGGTAATGCAGGCCCCGCCTCCTGCAGAGTGAGGTAATGCAGGCCCCGCCTCCTGCAGAGTGAGGTAATGCAGGCCCCGCCTCCTGCAGAGTGAGGTAATGCAGGCCCCGCCTCCTGCAGAGTGAGGTAATGCAGGCCCCGCCTCCCGCAGAGTGAGGTAATGCAGGCCCCGCCTCCTGCAGAGTGAGGTAATGCAGGCCCCGCCTCCCACAGAGTGAGGTAATGCAGGCCCCGCCTCCTGCAGAGTGAGGTAATGCAGGCCCCGCCTCCTGCAGAGTGAGGTAATGCAGGGCCCCTCCCCCTGCAGAGTGAGGTAATGCAGGCCCCGCCTCCTGCAGAGTGAGGTAATGCAGGGCCCCTCCCCCTGAAGAGTGAGGTAATGCAGGGCCCCTCCCCCTGAAGAGTGAGGTAATGCAGGCCCCGCCTCCTGCAAACCCCTCTGTGTCAGGATGTGTCAGATGCCCTCCCTCTGTGCTGCAGGTCAGGTCCAGGGGCGTGGCTAGGCAGCAGTGGTCGGACGCTCTGTTCCACCGTTTGCCTCGGACGTTGGAGACTGAACACGCCGCTCACGCCGCGCAGATCTTCGACCAGGTGCAGCGCCCCCTACAGCTGAGTGTTTGCATAGGGCGCCCCCTTCAGCTGAGTGTTTGCATGTGCAGCGCCCCCTACAGCTGTGTGTTTGCATGTGCAGCGCCCCCTACAGCTGAGTGTTTGCATGTGCAGCGCCCCCTACAGCTGAGTGTTTGCATGTGCAGCGCCCCCTACAGCTGTGTGTTTGCATGTGCAGCGCCCCCTACAGCTGTGTGTTTGCATGTGCAGCGCCCCCTACAGCTGTGTGTTTGCATGTGCAGCGCCCCCTACAGCTGAGTGTTTGCATGTGCAGCGCCCCCTACAGCTGTGTGTTTGCATGTGCAGCGCCCCCTACAGCTGTGTGTTTGCATAGGGCGCCCCCTACAGCTGTGTGTTTGCATAGGGCGCCCCCTACAGCTGTGTGTTTGCATAGGGCGCCCCCTACAGCTGTGTGTTTGCATAGGGCGCCCCCTACAGCTGTGTGTTTGCATAGGGCGCCCCCTACAGCTGTGTGCTTGCATAGGGCGCCCCCTACAGCTGTGTGTTTGCATAGGGCGCCCCCTACAGCTGTGTGTTTGCATAGGGCGCCCCCTACAGCTGTGTGTTTG
Organism: Eucyclogobius newberryi; assembly: GCF_026437365.1. Classification (NCBI taxonomy): domain Eukaryota; kingdom Metazoa; phylum Chordata; class Actinopteri; order Gobiiformes; family Gobiidae; genus Eucyclogobius; species Eucyclogobius newberryi. Next base: position 60,167 of record NW_027315887.1, read on the forward strand.
CATAGGGCGCCCCCTACAGCTGTGTGTTTGCATAGGGCGCCCCCTACAGCTGTGTGTTTGCATGTGGTTTAGGTCGTCATGTCACAAATGTTTTTATTTCCCCGCTAAATACATTCTATTCTTATTGTTGTTTATTGCTGTTTTAAGTGAGAAGTTCATTTGTTACTTTCTTAAACTCTTTTGTATCATTTTAATGTTGAATCTTTGTCGTTTGTTGTATAAACTCTGCATGTGTTTCACCCGTGTCCAGGAGAAGCAGACGAAACATAGACTTGAATGAATAAATAAACTAATAAAGACCTAAATATCCAAACCAAATAGTGAATATTGTATCGGCTAAAAACCAAACCCATATCGGCCCCTCCCATTAGAGGAGTGACAAGGACGTCATATTGACAATCGTCTTCCAATTCAACATGAGGCCCGGGGGGCAAATCAGGCCCTCCACGCGGTTTAATGCGGCCCACATCTCATCTTCCAAATATTAAAATAATAATAATTCAACGACACTAGTTTAAACTTGGTTCAGACTGTGGTAGAGCATTTTGTCGTGTTATATATCCGTATTTTATTGTATTTACTCTTGTTTTTGTATAATCTTGTGTCTCCCACAGCGTCTGTATCAGGCTTCGGTGAAGAAGGCTCTGATTCGTCCAGTTTATCATCAGCTTCAGGAAACTCTGGACACTCAGCAAGCGCGCGAGCTCACACAGCTCTACAGCGAGGTACAGGGACCAGCTTTAGTCCTGGTTTAGACCTGCTTTAGTCCTGGTTTAGACCTGGTTTGGACCTGCTTTAGTCCTGGTTTAGTCCTGGTTTAGTCCTGGTTTAGACCTGGTTTAGACCTGGTTTGGACCTGCTTTAGTCCTGCTTTAGTCCTGCTTTAGTCCTGCTTTAGTCCTTCTTTAGTCCTGTTAGTCCTGCTTCAGTCCTGTTAGTCCTGCTTTAGTCCTGCTTTAGACCTGCTTTAGTCCTGCTTTAGACCTGCTTTAGTCCTGCTTTAGTCCTGCTTTAGTCCTGCTTTAGTCCTTCTTTAGTCCTGTTAGTCCTGCTTCAGTCCTGTTAGTCCTGCTTTAGTCCTGCTTTAGTCCTTCTTTAGTCCTGTTAGTCCTGCTTTAGTCCTGTTAGTCCTGCTTCAGTCCTGTTAGTCCTGCTTCAGTCCTGTTAGTCCTGCTTTAGTCCTGCTTTAGTCCTTCTTTAGTCCTGTTAGTCCTGCTTTAGTCCTGCTTTAGTCCTTCTTTAGTCCTGTTAGTCCTGCTTCAGTCCTGTTCGTCCTGCTTTAGTCCTGCTTTAGTCCTTCTTTAGTCCTGTTAGTCCTGCTTTAGTCCTGCTTTAGTCATTCTTTAGTCCTGTTAGTCCTGCTTCAGTCCTGTTAGTCCTGCTTTAGTCCTGCTTTAGTCCTTCTTTAGTCCTGTTAGACCTGCTTTAGTCCTGCTTTAGACCTGCTTTAGACCTGCTTTAGACCTGATTTAGTCCTGCTTTAGTCCTGCTTTAGTCCTGCTTTAGACCTGTTTTAGTCCTGCTTTAGACCTGCTTTAGACCTGCTTTAGACCTGCTTTAGTCCTGCTTTAGACCTGCTTTAGTCCTGCTTTAGACCTGCTTTAGTCCTGCTTTAGACCTGTTTTAGTCCTGCTTTAGACCTGCTTTAGTCCTGCTTTAGTCCTGCTTTAGACCTGCTTTAGTCCTGCTTTAGTCCTGCTTTAGACCTGTTTTAGTCCTGTTAGACCTGCTTTAGTCCTGCTTTAGTCCTGCTTTAGTCCTGCTTTAGTCCTGCTTTAGACCTGCTTTAGACCTGCTTTAGACCTGCTTTAGTCCTGTTAGACCTGCTTTAGTCCTGCTTTAGACCTGCTTTAGTCCTGCTTTAGACCTGCTTTAGACCTGCTTTAGACCTGCTTTAGTCCTGCTTTAGACCTGCTTTAGTCCTGCTTTAGTCCTGCTTTAGTCCTGCTTTAGACCTGCTTTAGACCTGCTTTAGACCTGCTTTAGACCTGCTTTAGACCTGTTTTAGTCCTGTTAGACCTGCTTTAGTCCCGCTTTAGTCCTGCTTTAGTCCTGCTTTAGTCCTGCTTTAGACCTGCTTTAGTCCTGCTTTAGTCCTGCTTTAGTCCTGCTTTAGACCTGCTTTAGACCTGCTTTAGACCTGCTTTAGTCCTGCTTTAGACCTGCTTTAGACCTGCTTTAGTCCTGCTTTAGACCTGCTTTAGTCCTGCTTTAGTCCTGCTTTAGACCTGCTTTAGACCTGCTTTAGACCTGCTTTAGACCTGCTTTAGTCCTGCTTTAGTCCTGCTTTAGTCCTGCTTTAGACCTGCTTTAGTCCTGCTTTAGTCCTGCTTTAGTCCTGCTTTAGTCCTGCTTTAGTCCTGCTTTAGACCTGCTTTAGTCCTGCTTTAGACCTGCTTTAGACCTGCTTTAGTCCTGCTTTAGTCCTGCTTTAGTCCTGCTTTAGACCTGCTTTAGTCCTGCTTTAGTCCTGCTTTAGTCCTGCTTTAGACCTGCTTTAGACCTGCTTTAGACCTGCTTTAGTCCTGCTTTAGTCCTGCTTTAGACCTGCTTTAGTCCTGCTTTAGACCTGCTTTAGTCCTGCTTTAGTCCTGCTTTAGACCTGCTTTAGACCTGCTTTAGTCCTGGTTTAGTCCTGCTTTAGACCTGCTTTAGACCTGCTTTAGTCCTGCTTTAGTCCTGCTTTAGACCTGCTTTAGACCTGCTTTAGACCTGCTTTAGACCTGCTTTAGTCCTGCTTTAGACCGGCTTTAGTCCTGCTTTAGTCCTGCTTTAGTCCTGCTTTAGACCTGCTTTAGTCCTGCTTTAGTCCTGCTTTAGTCCTGCTTTAGACCTGCTTTAGTCCTGCTTTAGACCTGCTTTAGTCCTGCTTTAGACCTGCTTTAGTCCTGCTTTAGACCTGCTTTAGTCCTGCTTTAGACCGGCTTTAGTCCTGCTTTAGTCCTGCTTTAGTCCTGCTTTAGACCTGCTTTAGTCCTGCTTTAGTCCTGCTTTAGTCCTGCTTTAGTCCTGCTTTAGTCCTGCTTTAGTCCTGCTTTAGTCCTGCTTTAGTCCTGCTTTAGACCTGCTTTAGTCCTGCTTTAGTCCTGCTTTAGACCTGCTTTAGACCTGCTTTAGTCCTGGTTTAGTCCTGCTTTAGACCTGCTTTAGACCTGCTTTAGTCCTGCTTTAGTCCTGCTTTAGACCTGCTTTAGACCTGCTTTAGACCTGCTTTAGACCTGCTTTAGTCCTGCTTTAGACCGGCTTTAGTCCTGCTTTAGTCCTGCTTTAGTCCTGCTTTAGACCTGCTTTAGTCCTGCTTTAGTCCTGCTTTAGTCCTGCTTTAGACCTGCTTTAGTCCTGCTTTAGACCTGCTTTAGTCCTGCTTTAGACCTGCTTTAGTCCTGCTTTAGACCTGCTTTAGTCCTGCTTTAGACCGGCTTTAGTCCTGCTTTAGTCCTGCTTTAGTCCTGCTTTAGACCTGCTTTAGTCCTGCTTTAGTCCTGCTTTAGTCCTGCTTTAGTCCTGCTTTAGTCCTGCTTTAGTCCTGCTTTAGTCCTGCTTTAGTGCTGGTTTGTTCTCTCAGGTGAAATACCGTGAGGATGGACGCAGGTCTCTGTCTCAGAGCTTCTACTCTCAGCTCCCTCAGACGACAGACACTGAGTTCTACCAGAGGATCTCCACCCTCCAGAGCCAGGTGAGAGCAAAGCATCATGGGAGTCCTCCAGAGCCAGGTGAGAGCAAAGCATCATGGGAGTCCTCCAGAGCCAGGTGAGAGCAAAGCATCATGGGAGTCCTCCAGAGCCAGGTGAGAGCAAAGCATCATGGGAGTCCTCCAGAGCCAGGTGAGAGCAAAGCATCATGGGAGTCCTCCAGAGCCAGATGAGAGCAAAGCATCATGGGAGTCCTCCAGAGCCAGGTGAGAGCAAAGCATCATGGGAGTCCTCCAGAGCCAGGTGAGAGCAAAGCATCATGGGAGTCCTCCAGAGCCAGGTGAGAGCAAAGCATCATGGGAGTCCTCCAGAGCCAGGTGAGAGCAAAGCATCATGGGAGTCCTCCAGAGCCAGGTGAGAGCAAAGCATCATGGGAGTCCTCCAGAGCCAGGTGAGAGCAAAGCATCATGGGAGTCCTCCAGAGCCAGGTGAGAGCAAAGCATCATGGGAGTCCTCCAGAGCCAGGTGAGAGCAAAGCATCATGGGAGTCCTCCAGAGCCAGGTGAGAGCAAAGCATCATGGGAGTCCTCCAGAGCCAGGTGAGAGCAAAGCATCATGGGAGTCCTCCAGAGCCAGGTGAGAGCAAAGCATCATGGGAGTCCTCCAGAGCCAGGTGAGAGCAAAGCATCATGGGAGTCCTCCAGAGCCAGGTGAGAGCAAAGCATCATGGGAGTCCTCCAGAGCCAGATGAGAGCAAAGCATCATGGGAGTCCTCCAGAGCCAGGTGAGAGCAAAGCATCATGGGAGTCCTCCAGAGCCAGATGAGAGCAAATGTATATTATTGTATTCATCACACAGAGACACGCTCCTCCCACAGAGACACGCTCCTCCCACAGAGACACGCTCCTCCCACAGAGACACGCTCCTCCCACAGAGACATGCTCCTCCCACAGAGACACGCAGAGTTAAATATGAGACATTTCAACACATACAATGCCTAATTCAAATATGTAAACCTGACATGATGATTACATTTGAGTAAACAAATATATACCTCTATATTGAAGATGTTTCCCTGTTCTCCTGCACCGTCACAAATACTGCGTAACAAGTTTGTGGTTGTGCAGGTGGCGTACAGCAGGGGGCGCCGCCGTGGCCGCTCTCTCTTCTCGTCTCTGCCTCAGACACTGGACACGCTCCGGGCCAAGCAGATGTCCCTCGTCCAGAGCCAGGTACCACGGCACAAACGGCACAAACGGCACGCCTTCTGTTTCCACTGACTCTCACTCCTGGAGCAGGCGCAGTACCGGCAGCAGGGGCAGAGGGCGCTGTACTCGTCTCTGCCTCGGACCCCGGACACGGAGAGAGTCCGAGCGCTCTCTCAGCTCTTCAGCCAGGTAAAGACTCACAGCACATGCTTTAGAAACACCATCAATCAAACTAAATGTACCTGATGGACACAGGAAGGTGCAGCATGATTACACATCCTCAAATCTACTTCATCACGTCCTCAGTAAATACTCTTGTCGTCCGCAAACTTGAGGAGGTGCAGCAGTTTGTGTACAGGGAGAAGAGCAGAGGAGAAAGTACACAGCCCTGAGGAGTCTTGATGCAGTAGATTGTGTACAGGGAGAAGAGCAGAGGAGAAAGTACACAGCCCTGAGGAGTCTTGATGCAGTAGTTTGTGTACAGGGAGAAGAGCAGAGGAGAAAGTACACAGCCCTGAGGAGTCTTGATGCAGTAGTTTGTGTACAGGGAGAAGAGCAGAGGAGAAAGTACACAGCCCTGAGGAGTCTTGATGCAGTAGTTTGTGTACAGGGAGAAGAGCAGAGGAGAAAGTACACAGCCCTGAGGAGTCTTGATGCAGTAGATTGTGTACAGGGAGAAGAGCAGAGGAGAAAGTACACAGCCCTGAGGAGTCCTGATGCAGTAGTTTGTGTACAGGGAGAAGAGCAGAGGAGAAAGTACACAGCCCTGAGGAGTCTTGATGCAGTAGTTTGTGTACAGGGAGAAGAGCAGAGGAGAAAGTACACAGCCCTGAGGAGTCTTGATGCAGTAGTTTGTGTACAGGGAGAAGAGCAGAGGAGAAAGTACACAGCCCTGAGGAGTCTTGATGCAGTAGTTTGTGTACAGGGAGAAGAGCAGAGGAGAAAGTACACAGCCCTGAGGAGTCTTGATGCAGTAGTTTGTGTACAGGGAGAAGAGCAGAGGAGAAAGTACACAGCCCTGAGGAGTCTTGATGCAGTAGATTGTGTACAGGGAGAAGAGCAGAGGAGAAAGTACACAGCCCTGAGGAGTGCTGATGCAGTAGTTTGTGTACAGGGAGAAGAGCAGAGGAGAAAGTACACAGCCCTGAGGAGTCTTGATGCAGTAGTTTGTGTACAGGGAGAAGAGCAGAGGAGAAAGTACACAGCCCTGAGGAGTCTTGATGCAGTAGTTTGTGTACAGGGAGAAGAGCAGAGGAGAAAGTACACAGCCCTGAGGAGTCTTGATGCAGTAGTTTGTGTACAGGGAGAAGAGCAGAGGAGAAAGTACACAGCCCTGAGGAGTCTTGATGCAGTAGTTTGTGTACAGGGAGAAGAGCAGAGGAGAAAGTACACATCCCTGAGGAGTCTTGATGCAGTAGTTTGTGTACAGGGAGAAGAGCAGAGGAGAAAGTACACAGCCCTGAGGAGTCTTGATGCAGTAGTTTGTGTACAGGGAGAAGAGCAGAGGAGAAAGTACACATCCCTGAGGAGTCTTAATGCAGTAGTTTGTGTACAGGGAGAAGAGCAGAGGAGAAAGTACACAGCCCTGAGGAGTCTTGATGCAGTAGTTTGTGTACAGGGAGAAGAGCAGAGGAGAAAGTACACAGCCCTGTGGAGCACCTGTGCTGAGAGCTTGTCCTGTCTCAAAACTCTATGATTAGGTCACATTTCCAGCTCCTCAGATTCAGCTTTGATGCTGCTGTAGGTTCAGAACTCAACAGTTTATAATGACTTTATGTTGTTTAAAAGTATCACGATACATATATCTGTATCGATACACGAAGTCCCAATAAGTCACCATGATATATCCCCATTTAGATATTTGAGCTCAGCCCTAGTGACCACTCAGAGTCATCTTGAAATACAACATGTAGTCACTTTGGCTTTTGAATCATTTAAATGTTTTTGTAAAATGTAGTAAATATATTAGTAATCATCATTTATTAACCTTAGTAATCATGCTTTATTAACCTTAGTAATCATCATTTATTAACCTTAGTAATCATCATTTATTAACCTTAGTAATCATGCTTTATTAACCTTAGTAATCATCATTTATTAACCTTAGTAATCATGCTTTATTAACCTTAGTAATCATGCTTTATTAACCTCAGTAAACATGCTTTATTAATCTTGGTAATCATGCTTTATTAACCTTAGTAAACATGCTTTATTAACCTTAGTAATCATGCTTTATTAACCTTAGTAATCATCATTTATTAACCTTAGTAATCATGCTTTATTAACCTTAGTAATCATCATTTATTAACCTTAGTAATCATGCTTTATTAACCTTAGTAATCATCATTTATTAACCTTAGTAATCATGCTTTATTAACCTTAGTAATCATGCTTTATTAACCTTAGTAATCATCATTTATTAACCTTAGTAATCATGCTTTATTAACCTTAGTAATCATCATTTATTAACCTTAGTAATCATGCTTTATTAACCTTAGTAATCATGCTTTATTAACCTTAGTAATCATCATTTATTAACCTTAGTAATCATGCTTTATTAACCTTAGTAATCATCATTTATTAACCTTAGTAATCATGCTTTATTAACCTTAGTAATCATCATTTATTAACCTTAGTAATCATGCTTTATTAACCTTAGTAATCATCATTTATTAACCTTAGTAATCATGCTTTATTAACCTTAGTAATCATGCTTTATTAACCTCAGTAAACATGCTTTATTAATCTTGGTAATCGTGTTTTATTAACCTTAGTAAACATGCTTTATTAACCTTAGTAATCATGCTTTATTAACCTTAGTAATCATCATTTATTAACCTTAGTAATCATGCTTTATTAACCTCAGTAAACATGCTTTATTAACCTTAGTAATCATCATTTATTAACCTTAGTAATCATGCTTTATTAACCTTAGTAATCATCATTTATTAACCTTAGTAATCATGCTTTATTAACCTTAGTAATCATCATTTATTAACCTTAGTAATCATGCTTTATTAACCTTAGTAATCATGCTTTATTAACCTTAGTAATCATCATTTATTAACCTTAGTAATCATGCTTTATTAACCTTAGTAATCATCATTTATTAACCTTAGTAATCATGCTTTATTAACCTTAGTAATCATCATTTATTAACCTTAGTAATCATGCTTTATTAACCTTAGTAATCATCATTTATTAACCTTAGTAATCATGCTTTATTAACCTTAGTAATCATGCTTTATTAACCTCAGTAAACATGCTTTATTAATCTTGGTAATCGTGTTTTATTAACCTTAGTAAACATGCTTTATTAACCTTAGTAATCATGCTTTATTAACCTTAGTAATCATCATTTATTAACCTTAGTAATCATGCTTTATTAACCTCAGTAAACATGCTTTATTAATCTTGGTAATCGTGTTTTATTAACCTTAGTAAACATGCTTTATTAATCTTGGTAATCATGCTTTATTAACCTTGGTAAACATGCTTTATTAACCTTAGTAAACATGCTTTATTAACCTTAGTAATCATGCTTTATTAACCTTAGTAAACATGCTTTATTAACCTTAGTAAACATGCTTTATTAACCTTAGTAAACATGCTTTATTAACCTTAGTAATTATGCTTTATTAACCTTAGTAATCATGCTTTATTAACCTTAGTAATTATGCTTTATTAACCTTAGTAAATATGCTTTATTAACCTTAGTAATTATGCTTTATTAACCTTAGTAATTATGCTTTATTAACCTTAGTAAACATGCTTTATTAACCTTAGTAATCATGCTTTATTAACCTCAGTAAACATGCTTTATTAATCTTGGTAATCGTGTTTTATTAACCTTAGTAAACATGCTTTATTAATCTTGGTAATCATGCTTTATTAACCTTGGTAAACATGCTTTATTAACCTTAGTAATTATGCTTTATTAACCTTAGTAAACATGCTTTATTAACCTTAGTAATCATGCTTTATTAACCTTAGTAAACATGCTTTATTAACCTTAGTAATTATGCTTTATTAACCTTAGTAAATATGCTTTATTAACCTTAGTAATTATGCTTTATTAACCTTAGTAAACATGCTTTATTAACCTTAGTAAACATGCTTTATTAACCTTAGTAATTATGCTTTATTAACCTTAGTAAACATGCTTTATTAACCTTAGTAATCATGCTTTATTAACCTTAGTAAACATGCTTTATTAACCTTAGTAATCATGCTTATTAACATTAATAATCATGCTTTATTAACCTTTTTAATCATGCTTTATTAACCTTAGTAATCATGCTTTATTAACCTTAGTAATTATGCTTTATTAACCTTAGTAATCATGCTTTATTAACCTTTTTAATCATGCTTTATTAACCTTAGTAATCATGCTTTATTAACCTTAGTAATCATGCTTTATTAACCTTAGTAATCATGCTTTATTAACCTTAGTAATCATGCTTTATTAACCTTAGTAATCATGCTTTATTAACCTTAGTAATCATGCTTTATTAACCTTAGTAATCATGCTTTATTAACCTTAGTAATTATGCTTTATTAACCTTAGTAATCATGCTTTATTAACCTTAGTAATCATGCTTTATTAACCTTAGTAATCATGCTTTATTAACCTTAGTAATCATGCTTTATTAACCTTAGTAATCATGCTTTATTAACCTTAGTAATCAAGCTTTATTAACCTTAATAATCATGCTTTATTAACCTTAGTAATCATGCTTTATTAACCTTAGTAATCATGCTTTATTAACCTTAGTAATCATGCTTTATTAACCTTAGTAATCATGCTTTATTAACCTTAGTAATCATGCTTTATTAACCTTAGTAATTATGCTTTATTAACCTTAGTAATCATGCTTTATTAACCTTAGTAATCATGCTTTATTAACCTTAGTAATCATGCTTTATTAACCTTAGTAAACATGCTTTATTAACCTTAGTAAACATGCTTTATTAACCTTAGTAATCAAGCTTTATTAACCTTAATAATCATGCTTTATTAACCTTAGTAATCATGCTTTATTAACCTTTGTAAACATGCTTTATTAACCTTAGTAATTATGCTTTATTAACCTTAGTAATTATGCTTTATTAACCTTAGTAATTATGCTTTATTAACCTTAGTAATCATGCTTTATTAACCTTAGTAATCATGCTTTATTAACCTTGGTAAACATGCTTTATTAACCTTAGTAATTATGCTTTATTAACCTTAGTAATTATGCTTTATTAACCTTAGTAATTATGCTTTATTAACCTTAGTAATCATGCTTTATTAACCTTAGTAATCATGCTTATTAACATTAATAATCATGCTTTATTAACCTTAGTAATCATGCTTTATTAACCTTTGTAATCATCCTTTATTAACCTTAATAATCATTATTAACATTAAAGGTGCCATAACATGCTTTTTTTTTCACGTTTCGTAGTCTATCTTAAGTGTATAATTGATAATAATAAGGGTTGTGCAACACCCTTAACATAATAGTTAAGAAATATCACCCAGACCTTGGACCCCCTCACCAACCCGGAAATGCAAACGGCTTGGTTTGATATTCGCCCCCACCCTTGCGAAGAGCGATCTGGCTCCCCCGCCCAACCCGTGACGTAGTCTCAGAGAGCGTGTGTGTGCCCCGCCCACCCGTGACGTAGTCTCAGAGAGCGTGTGTGTGCCCCGCCCACCCGTGACGTAGTCTCAGAGAGCGTGTGTGTGCCCCGCCCACCTGTGACGTAGTCTCAGAGAGCGTGTGTGTGCCCCGCCCACCTGTGACGTAGTCTCAGAGCGCGTGTGTGTGCCCCGCCCACCCGTGACGTAGTCTCAGAGCGCGTGTGTGCCCCGCCCACCTGTGACGTAGTCTCAGAGAGCGTGTGTGCCCCGCCCACCTGTGACGTAGTCTCAGAGAGCGTGTGTGCCCCGCCCACCTGTGACGTAGTCTCAGAGAGCGTGTGTGCCCCGCCCAACCCGTGACGTAGTCCCACAGCTGTCTGCTCCGCGCAGCTCCTGCCGCGCGAGTGAGTGAGAAACAATAGAACTTCAAATCAACACTACTTTGAGCCTAAATAAATCTGGTGTTTATTCTACAGCGTGCGCAGAACAGATATATATATATATATATATATATATATAAGTCTTATGTCCATCGCGCTCTTATTTCCTGGTTTTTCGGTATCGGATAGAACTTCTCTCTGTCTATTTTCCCGGTTGCTGCATCAACTGCCACATAAACCTTCACCATTGTGATAATAGTAAAGAGTGTGATGTCATTAATGACGTTTTGGGCCTCTTTGAGCCGTGTTTCCTCGTAAATTGAAGCAGAAAAACTCCGGAATGGGCTTGTAGGGAGACAGCAGCGCGGAGCAGCGCGGAGCCGGGGGGCGGGAGGCGGGAGGGGAGGGGGGGAGAGGGGGGATAATGACGCGTGCTTGCCCTTATGATGCGGTCTTGCCCCACCCCCCGTCAGTTTGGAGATTGGAGGTAGTCTGTAGTATAGCTAAACACTGCGGGAATCAATCAAAAAAACACTCTGGGGACATATATGAAGCACAAATAGCAATGTAAGAAGGTTAAAAGCTCTGAAAAGTCGATTTTGTATGTTATGGGACCTTTAATAATCATGCTTTATTAAACTTGGTTGTTTTCCAGGTCAAGTACAAACAGGAGTTGAGTCGTCGGCCGCTCTTCCATCTTCTCCCTCAGACTCTGGACACAGACTTCGCCAAAAACATGTCTGAGCTCCAGAGCCAGGTGTGACCCCATGATGACCCCATGAGTGTGACCCCATGATGACCCCATGAGTGTGACCCCATGATGACCCCATGAGTGTGACCCCACGATGACCCCATGAGTGTGACCCCATGATGACCCCATGAGTGTGACCCCACGATGACCCCATGAGTGTGACCCCATGATGACCCCATGAGTGTGACCCCATGATGACCCCATGAGTGTGACCCCATGAGTGTGACCCCATGCGTGTGACCCCATGAGCGTGACCCCATGAGCGTGACCCCATGAGCGTGACCCCATGAGCGTGACCCCATGAGCGTGACCCCATGGTGACCCCACTTTAACTGGGTGATTGTTGGTGTTTCAGGTCTGGTACAGGAGCGGTCGAGAGGAGCAGCGTGTGAGTCTGTTCTCTGCTCTGCCTCACACACTGACCACTCAGTTTGTGAAGGACATGGCAGAGACACACAGCCAGGTGAGGCCTAATCACATGTCAACAATCACATGTCAACAATCACATGTCAACAATAACACAATCACATGTCAACAATAACACAATCACTGGTCAACAATAACATGTCAACAATAACACAATCACATGTCAACAATAACACAATCACATGTCAACAATAACACAATCACTGGTCAACAATAACATGTCAACAATAACACAATCACATGTCAACAATAACACAATCACAGGTCAACAATAACATGTCAACAATAACATGTCAACAATAACACAATCACAGGTCAACAATAACATGTCAACAATAACACAATCACATGTCAACAATAACATGTCAACAATAACACAATCGCATGTCAATAATAACACAATCACTTGTCAACAATAACACAATCACATGTCAACAATCACATGTCAACAATCACACAATCACATGTCAACAATAACACAATCACAAGTCAACCATAACACAATCACAAGTCAACAATCACATGTCAACAATCACACAATCACATGTCAACAATAACACAATCACATGTCAACAATAACACAATCACTTGTCAACAATAACACAATCACAAGTCAACAATAACACAATCACAAGTCAACCATAACACAATCACAAGTCAACAATCACATGTCAACAATAACATAATCACATGTCAACAATAACACAATCACAAGTCAACAATAACACAATCACTTGTCAACAATAACACAATCACTTGTCAACAATAACACAATCACATGTCAACAATAACACAATCACAGGTCAACAATAACATGTCAACAATAACACAATCACATGTCAACAATAACATGTCAACAATAACACAATCACATGTCAACAATAACATGTCAACAATAACACAATCACATGTCAACAATAACACAATCACAGGTCAACAATAACATGTCAACAATAACACAATCACATGTCAACAATAACATGTCAACAATAACAATCACAGGTCAACAATAAAATGTCAACAATAACACAATCACATGTCAACAATAACACAATAACAGGTCAACAATAACATGTCAACAATAACACAATCACATGTCAACAATAACACAATCACAGGTCAACAATAACATGTCAACAATAACACAATCACAGGTCAACAATAACATGTCAACAATAACACAATCACATGTCAACAATCACATGTCAACAATCACACAATCACATGTCAACAATAACACAATCACAAGTCAACCATAACACAATCACAAGTCAACAATCACATGTCAACAATCACACAATCACATGTCAACAATAACACAATCACATGTCAACAATAACACAATCACATGTCAACAATAACACAATCACTTGTCAACAATAACACAATCACAAGTCAACAATAACACAATCACAAGTCAACCATAACACAATCACAAGTCAACAATCACATGTCAACAATAACATAATCACATGTCAACAATAACACAATCACAAGTCAACAATAACACAATCACTTGTCAACAATAACACAATCACTTGTCAACAATAACACAATCACATGTCAACAATAACACAATCACATGTCAACAATCACACAATCACATGTCAACAATAACACAATCACATGTCAACAATAACACAATCACATGTCAACAATAACACAATCACTTGTCAACAATAAAACAATCACAAGTCAACAATAACACAATCACAAGTCAACAATAACACAATCACTTGTCAACAATAACACAATCACTTGTCAACAATAACACAATCACATGTCAACAATAACACAATCACAGGTCAACAATAACATGTCAACAATAACACAATCACATGTCAACAATAACACAATCGCATGTCAACAATAACACAATCACATGTCAACAATAACACAATCACAGGTCAACAATAACATGTCAACAATAACACAATCACATGTCAACAATAACATGTCAACAATAACACAATCACATGTCAACAATAACACAATCACAGGTCAACAATAACATGTCAACAATAACACAATCACATGTCAACAATAACATGTCAACAATAACACAATCACAGGTCAACAATAACATGTCAACAATAACACAATCACATGTCAACAATAACACAATCACAGGTCAACAATAACATGTCAACAATAACACAATCACAGGTCAACAATAACATGTCAACAATAACACAATCACATGTCAACAATAACACAATCACAGGTCAACAATAACATGTCAACAATAACACAATCACATGTCAACAATAACACAATCACAGGTCAACAATAACATGTCAACAATAACACAATCACAGGTCAACAATAACATGTCAACAATAACACAATCACATGTCAACAATAACATGTCAACAATAACACAATCGCATGTCAATAATAACACGATCACTTGTCAACAATAACACAATCACATGTCAACAATCACATGTCAACAATCACACAATCACATGTCAACAATAACACAATCACATGTCAACAATCACACAATCACATGTCAACAATAACACAATCACATGTCAACAATAACACAATCACATGTCAACAATAACACAATCACTTGTCAACAATAACACAATCACAAGTCAACAATAACACAATCACAAGTCAACAATAACACAATCACTTGTCAACAATAACACAATCACTTGTCAACAATAACACAATCACATGTCAACAATAACACAATCACAGGTCAACAATAACATGTCAACAATAACACAATCACATGTCAACAATAACACAATCGCATGTCAACAATAACACAATCACATGTCAACAATAACACAATCACAGGTCAACAATAACATGTCAACAATAACACAATCACATGTCAACAATAACATGTCAACAATAACACAATCACATGTCAACAATAACACAATCACAGGTCAACAATAACATGTCAACAATAACACAATCACATGTCAACAATAACATGTCAACAATAACACAATCACAGGTCAACAATAACATGTCAACAATAACACAATCACATGTCAACAATAACACAATCACAGGTCAACAATAACATGTCAACAATAACACAATCACAGGTCAACAATAACATGTCAACAATAACACAATCACATGTCAACAATAACACAATCACAGGTCAACAATAACATGTCAACAATAACACAATCACATGTCAACAATAACACAATCACAGGTCAACAATAACATGTCAACAATAACACAATCACAGGTCAACAATAACATGTCAACAATAACACAATCACATGTCAACAATAACATGTCAACAATAACACAATCGCATGTCAATAATAACACGATCACTTGTCAACAATAACACAATCACATGTCAACAATCACATGTCAACAATCACACAATCACATGTCAACAATAACACAATCACAAGTCAACCATAACACAATCACAAGTCAACAATCACATGTCAACAATCACACAATCACATGTCAACAATAACACAATCACATGTCAACAATAACACAATCACATGTCAACAATAACACAATCACTTGTCAACAATAACACAATCACAAGTCAACAATAACACAATCACAAGTCAACCATAACACAATCACAAGTCAACAATCACATGTCAACAATAACATAATCACATGTCAACAATAACACAATCACAAGTCAACAATAACACAATCACTTGTCAACAATAACACAATCACTTGTCAACAATAACACAATCACATGTCAACAATAACACAATCACATGTCAACAATAACACAATCACATGTCAACAATAACACAATCACTTGTCAACAATAACACAATCACAAGTCAACAATCACAAGTCAACAATAACACAATCACAAGTCAACAATAACAAGTCAATAATCACAAGTCAACAATAGCAAGTCAATAATGAAGCAGATTGAGGCCCTGCTTGGACAGATAAATTTGCCCTTTGGCACGTTTGTGTTTTTTGTGAATAATTGTCAGTGATTGTTTTTTGAAACACATTTAAACACGATCAGAAGCTTCAGCTGCTGTGTACGTCGTTCTGCTGCCAATAAACATGATTTATAATGAACAAAAGTCACTTAATGTTTCCCTCTAAAGCCGGTTCCATTTCTGTTCAGTTATCTGTGAAGATAAGCGATGTCATCTTCTCGTCCAATCAGAGCGTGCTGTGGGCGGGGCTTTTCCTCCCTGGTTTCAGTGATGTGTGAGTGCTGGTGGTTTTCAGGTGAAGTATCGACTGGAGGCGAAGCAGAAGCTCCAGGACTCTCTGTTCAGAACACTGCCCCAAACTCTGGAGATACAACACGGCCAAGAGAGCGGCCGACTGCACAGCCAGGTGAGCCAGAGTTTAGAGCTGGTTTAGTCCTGGTTTAGAGCTGGTTTAGGCCTGATTTAGAGCTGGTTTAGTCCTGGTTTAGAGCTGGTTTAGGCCTGATTTAGAGCTGGTTTAGACCTGGTTTAGAGCTGGTTTAGACCTGGTTTAGAGCTGGTTTAGTCCTAGTTTAGACCGGGTCTAGACCTGGTTTAGACCTGGTTTAGACCTGGTTTAGAGCTGGTTTAGTCCTGGTTTAGACCGGGTCTAGACCTGGTTTAGAGCTGGTTTAGACCTGGTTTAGAGCTGGTTTAGAGCTGGTTTAGACCTGGTTTAGAGCTGGTTTAGAGCTGGTTTAGACCAGGTTTAGTCCTGGTTTAGACCGGCTCTAGACCTGGTTTAGTCCTGGCTTAGAGCTGGTTTAGACCGGGTTTAGAGCTGGTTTAGTCCTGGTTTAGTCCTGGTTTATGTGGACAATATGAGATGATTTAGTTTGTCTCATTTTGTTGCTTTAGTTCATGTTTCTCCCAAATACTTTTTCACGCTTAAACTTGAGCCATTCCTTTTATTGTGAAGTAACATAACTCTTTCTTGAGTTTTTGGATATTTTACGCAACGTCTTCTTAAAACTTTTTTAACCTTTCTACGATTTAAATAGAAACTGTTCTTTGTGGTAAACTTTACAGCCTTAAAATACTTTGTTGTATTTTGGAGGTTAATATAAAACGGGACGTATATGATCGTGGTATAAATATACAGTAAATATACAGTAAACATGATGTGCGGCTGTAACTGTTGCAGAGGCTGTATCGACTCCAGGCTCTGAAGGCTCTGAGCTCCAGCCTGTTCCACCTGCTCCCACACACTCCAGAGACCAGGTTCTACCGAGGCCTCAGCCACGCCCTGAGCCAGGTACACACCCCTCTGCCACGCCCTCAGCCAGGTACAGACCGAGGCCTCAGCCACGCCCTGAGCCAGGTACACACCCCTCTGCCACGCCCTGAGCCAGGTACAGACCGAGGCCTCAGCCACGCCCTGAGCCAGGTACACACCCCTCTGCCACGCCCTGAGCCAGGTACAGACCGAGGCCTCAGCCACGCCCTGAGCCAGGTACACACCCCTCTGCCACGCCCTGAGCCAGGTACAGAGCGAGGCCTCAGCCACGCCCTGAGCCAGGTACACACCCAGACCTCAGCCACGCCCTGAGCCAGGTACACACCCAGACCTCAGCCACGCCCTGAGCCAGGTACACACCCAGACCTCAGCCACGCCCTGAGCCAGGTACAGACCGAGACCTCAGCCATGCCCTGAGCCAGGTACAGACCCAGACCTCAGCCACGCCCTGAGCCAGGTACAGACCGAGACCTCAGCCATGCCCTGAGCCAGGTACACACCCAGACCTCAGCCACGCCCTGAGCCAGGTACAGACCGAGACCTCAGCCATGCCCTGAGCCAGGTACAGACCCAGACCTCAGCCACGCCCTGAGCCAGGTACACACCCAGACCTCAGCCACGCCCTGAGCCAGGTACAGACCGAGACCTCAGCCATGCCCTGAGCCAGGTACAGACCCAGACCTCAGCCACGCCCTGAGCCAGGTACAGACCAAGACCTCAGCCATGCCCTGAGCCAGGTACAGACCCAGACCTCAGCCACGCCCTGAGCCAGGTACAGACCGAGTCCTCAGCCATGCCCTGAGCCAGGTACAGACCCAGACCTCAGCCACGCCCTGAGCCAGGTACACACCGGCTTTAGACCTCGTAAAGGACTCGGGTCAGAAAGAGGTTTAAAAAAAACACAATTCTGATGGTCCAAGCTGACCTTTGATGGATTCAAACTTAATTTAATTTGAGCAGTTTAGATTTATTTCTGGTTTAGTCCACTTTTAGTCCAGGTTCTTATCACATTTGTTCTGGTTTTCCTTGTGTTCAGGTGAAATACAGGGAGCGTCTCCAGAGCTGTTTGTACGCTCAGCTCCCACAAACCAACGAGACTCTGAGGGCCAAAACCCTGTCTCAGATCACCAGCCAGGTAACCATAGTGACCTTTAACCTCTGAGACCACCAGCCAGGTAACCATAGTGACCTTTAACCTCTGAGACCACCAGCCAAGTAACCATAGTGACCTTTAACCTTTGAGACCACTAGCCAGGTAACCATAGTGACCTTTAACCTCTGAGACCACCAGCCAGGTAACCATAGTGACCTTTAACCTCTGAGACCACCAGCCAGGTAACCATAGTGACCTTTAACCTCTGAGACCACCAGCCAGGTAACCATAGTGACCTTTAACCTCTGAGACCACCAGCCAGGTAACCATAGTGCCATGACCTTTAACCTCTGAGACCACCAGCCAGGTAACCATAGTGACCTTTAACCTCTGAGACCACCAGCCAGGTAACCATAGTGACCTTTAACCTCTGAGACCACCAGCCAGGTAACCATAGTGACCTTTAACCTCTGAGACCACCAGCTAGGTAACCATAGTGACCTTTAACCTCTGAGACCACCAGCCAGGTAACCATAGTGACCTTTAACCTCGGAGACCACCAGCCAGGTAACCATAGTGACCTTTAACCTCTGAGATCACCGGCCAGGTAATCATAGTGACCTTTAACCTCTGAGACCACCAGCCAGGTAACCATAGTGACCTTTAACCTCTGAGACCACCAGCCAGGTAACCATAGTAACCTTTAACCTCTGAGACCACCGGCCAGGTAATCATAGTGACCTTTAACCTCTGAGACCACCAGCCAAGTAACCATAGTGACCTTTAACCTCTGAGACCACCAGCCAGGTAACCATAGTGACCTTTAACCTCTGAGACCACCAGCCAAGTAACCATAGTGACCTTTAACCTCTGAGATCACCAGCCAGGTAATCATAGTGACCTTTAACCTCTGAGACCACCAGCCAGGTAACCATAGTGACCTTTAACCTCTGAGACCACCAGCCAGGTAACCATAGTGCCATGACCTTTAACCTTTGAGACCACTAGCCAGGTAACCATAGTGACCTTTAACCTCTGAGACCACCAGCCAGGTAACCATAGTGACCTTTAACCTCTGAGACCACCAGCCAGGTAACCATAGTGACCTTTAACCTCGGAGACCACCAGCCAGGTAACCATAGTGACCTTTAACCTCTGAGACCACCAGCCAGGTAACCATAGTGACCTTTAACCTCTGAGACCACCAGCCAGGTAACCATAGTGACCTTTAACCTCTGAGACCACCAGCCAGGTAACCATAGTGACCTTTAACCTCTGAGACCACCAGCCAGGTAATCATAGTGACCTTTAACCTCTGAGACCACCAGCCAAGTAACCATAGTGACCTTTAACCTCTGAGACCACCAGCCAGGTAACCATAGTGACCTTTAACCTCTGAGACCACCAGCCAAGTAACCATAGTGACCTTTAACCTCTGAGATCACCAGCCAGGTAATCATAGTGACCTTTAACCTCTGAGACCACCAGCCAGGTAACCATAGTGACCTTTAACCTCTGAGACCACCAGCCAGGTAACCATAGTGACCTTTAACCTCTGAGACCACCAGCCAGGTAACCATAGTGACCTTTAACCTCTGAGACCACCAGCCAAGTAACCATAGTGACCTTTAACCTCTGAGACCACCAGCCAGGTAATCATAGTGACCTTTAACCTCTGAGACCACCAGCCAGGTAACCATAGTGACCTTTAACCTCTGAGACCACCAGCCAGGTAACCATAGTGACCTTTAACCTCGGAGACCACCAGCCAGGTAACCATAGTGACCTTTAACCTCTGAGACCACCAGCCAGGTAACCATAGTGACCTTTAACCTCGGAGACCACCGGCCAGGTAACCATAGTGACCTTTAACCTCTGAGATCACCGGCCAGGTAATCATAGTGACCTTTAACCTCTGAGACCACCAGCCAGGTAATCATAGTGACCTTTAACCTCTGAGACCACCAGCCAGGTAACCATAGTGACCTTTAACCTCTGAGACCACCAGCCAGGTAACCATAGTGACCTTTAACCTCTGAGACCACCAGCCAAGTAACCATAGTGACCTTTAACCTCGGAGACCACCAGCCAGGTAACCATAGTGACCTTTAACCTCGGAGACCACCGGCCAGGTAACCATAGTGACCTTTAACCTCTGAGATCACCGGCCAGGTAATCATAGTGACCTTTAACCTCTGAGACCACCAGCCAGGTAATCATAGTGACCTTTAACCTCTGAGACCACCAGCCAGGTAACCATAGTGACCTTTAACCTCTGAGACCACCAGCCAGGTAACCATAGTGACCTTTAACCTCTGAGACCACCAGCCAGGTAACCATAGTAACCTTTAACCTCTGAGACCACCAGCCAGGTAATCATAGTGACCTTTAACCTCTGAGACCACCAGCCAGGTAACCATAGTGACCTTTAACCTCTGAGACCACCAGCCAGGTAACCATAGTGACCTTTAACCTCTGAGACCACCAGCCAGGTAATCATAGTGACCTTTAACCTCTGAGACCACCAGCCAGGTAACCATAGTGACCTTTAACCTCTGAGACCACCAGCCAGGTAACCATAGTGACCTTTAACCTCTGAGACCACCAGCCAGGTAACCATAGTGCCACGACCTTTAATCTCTGAGAGAAAACAAGACAGCACAAAGCAGAAACACCAAAGAATCATTCGTCTTCAAACTCTGACTTGATCTGGTGCTAAAGCTCAGTGTTTCCACTGATGCTAACGACTATGTGGAGCCTTAGCAACACAGAGCTAGGAAAGCGCATTAGCAACAGCTGTTTCCTGTTTATGGCGGCACGGCACTCGCTTTGTCAAGAGCCACAATCTGATATTTTCAGGTCATAATGCGTCTAACATTAGCATTAGCATTAGCATGACATAAAGAGAGGTTCAAACGCGGCGTAGAGGCTTTAGCCACGCCCCTCACATGCAGAGAAGTCAAAGAAATGAGGCAAAACTGTTCCTGTGTACGCTAGCTTTAGCCACGCCCCTCACACACGCTAGCTTTAGCCACGCCCCTCACACACGCTAGCTTTAGCCGAGCCCCTCACACACGCTAGCTTTAGCCACGCCCCTCACACACGCTAGCTTTAGCCACGCCCCTCACACACACTAGCTTTAGCCACGCCCCTCACACACACTAGCTTTAGCCACGCCCCTCACACACACTAGCTTTAGCCACGCCCCTCACACACACTAGCTTTAGCCACGCCCCTCACACACTGGAATGTCTAAACGTCTCTTTGTGACTCACTCAGATAAACCTCAGGAGGAGTTAGATGGGATTTCTTTAGGAAACATGAAGATCTGTGTTCTTTGTGTCCTTTGTGTCCTTTGTCCCACTCGTCGCTCGTCTCTGTTCCAGGTCAAATACAGGGACAGTGGTAAGAAGTGGATGTCCAGCTGTTTGTTTTCAAAGCTTCCTCAGACTCTGGACACGATCCACGCCAAAGAATTGTCTCAAATCCACAGCCAGGTCAGCTCCAGATCAATCCAGATCAATCCAGATCAATCCAGATCAATCCAGATCAATCCAGATCAATCCAGATCCAAGCTTCTGTTTGGACGTGTTTTAGACTGATGTTCTTTTCTCCAGGTGAAGTACAGACAGGACTCCAGCAGCAGAGGTCTGTACCATCAGCTCAAAGACACTCCAGAGACTCAGCTGTGCAGAGCTCTGCAGGACCTCTACAGCCAGGTCAGGACCTGCTCAGGACCTGCTCAGGACCTGCTCAGGACTCTGATGTCTCTGTGTTGTTCAGGTGAAGTACAAGGAGCAGGTGAAGAGGACTCAGGCCCAGACTCTGTTCTCTGGACTTCCTCAGACTTTAGAGACTCTTCAGGCCAAACTCCAGACGGAGCTCCAGAGCGAGGTAAGACCTGAGCACTCTCCTCTGTCCAACCCTCTTCACTTTAGGTCTTTAATGGGACGTTGTTAATTAAAGACGAGCCTCTGTTGAAGGTTTCACTGTGAATGGACTTCCTGTTTGTGAAGCACTTGCCGTGTGTATGAATTATTGTTTTGCTCATGTTGGTGTTTCAGGTCTGGTACAGGAGCGGTCGAGAGGAGCAGCGTGTGAGTCTGTTCTCTGCTCTGCCTCACACACTGACCACTCAGTTTGTGAAGGACATGGCAGAGACACACAGCCAGGTGAGGCCTTCAGCTCATGGTCGTTCTTCTGCTCGAGGTCGTTCTTCAGCTCGAGGTCGTTCTTCAGCTCGAGGTCGTTCTTCAGCTCATGGTTGTTCTTCAGCTCGCGGTCGTTCTTCAGCTCGAGGTCGTTCTTCAGCTCGAGGTCGTTCTTCAGCTCATGGTTGTTCTTCAGCTCGCGGTCGTTCTTCCGCTCGAGGTCGTTCTTCTGCTCGAGGTCGTTCTTCAGCTCGAGGTCGTTCTTCAGCTCGAGGTCGTTCTTCAGCTCGCGATCGTTCTTCAGCTCGAGGTCGTTCTTCAGCTCGAGGTCGTTCTTCTGCTCGAGGTCGTTCTTCAGCTCATGGTCGTTCTTCAGCTCGAGGTCGTTCTTCAGCTCGCGATCGTTCTTCAGCTCGAGGTCGTTCTTCAGCTCGAGGTCGTTCTTCTGCTCGAGGTCGTTCTTCAGCTCATGGTCGTTCTTCAGCTCGCGGTCGTTCTTCAGCTCGAGGTCGTTCTTCAGCTCGAGGTCGTTCTTCAGCTCGAGGTCGTTCTTCAGCTCGAGGTCGTTCTTCAGCTCGAGGTCGTTCTTCAGCTCGAGGTCGTTCTTCTGCTCGAGGTCGTTCTTCAGCTCGAGGTCGTTCTTCAGCTCGAGGTCGTTCTTCAGCTCGCGGTCGTTCTTCAGCTCATGGTCGTTCTTCTGCTCGAGGTCGTTCTTCAGCTCGAGGTCGTTCTTCAGCTCGCGGTCGTTCTTCAGCTCGCGATCGTTCTTCAGCTCGAGGTCGTTCTTCAGCTCGCGGTCGTTCTTCAGCTCGCGATCGTTCTTCAGCTCGAGGTCGTTCTTCAGCTCGAGGTCGTTCTTCAGCTCGAGGTCGTTCTTCTGCTCGAGGTCGTTCTTCAGCTCGAGGTCGTTCTTCAGCTCGAGGTCGTTCTTCAGCTCGCGGTCGTTCTTCAGCTCATGGTCGTTCTTCAGCTCGCGGTCGTTCTTCAGCTCGAGGTCGTTCTTCAGCTCGAGGTCGTTCTTCAGCTCGAGGTCGTTCTTCAGCTCGAGGTCGTTCTTCTGCTCGAGGTCGTTCTTCAGCTCGAGGTCGTTCTTCAGCTCGAGGTCGTTCTTCTGCTCGAGGTCGTTCTTCAGCTCGAGGTCGTTCTTCAGCTCGAGGTCGTTCTTCAGCTCGCGGTCGTTCTTCAGCTCATGGTCGTTCTTCTGCTCGAGGTCGTTCTTCAGCTCGAGGTCGTTCTTCAGCTCGCGGTCGTTCTTCAGCTCGCGATCGTTCTTCAGCTCGAGGTCGTTCTTCAGCTCGCGGTCGTTCTTCAGCTCGCGATCGTTCTTCAGCTCGAGGTCGTTCTTCAGCTCGCGGTCGTTCTTCAGCTCGCGATCGTTCTTCAGCTCGAGGTCGTTCTTCAGCTCGCGATCGTTCTTCAGCTCGAGGTCGTTCTTCAGCTCGCGGTCGTTCTTCAGCTCGCGATCGTTCTTCAGCTCGAGGTCGTTCTTCAGCTCATGGTCGTTCTTCAGCTCGAGGTCGTTCTTCAGCTCATGGTTGTTCTTCAGCTCGAGGTCGTTCTTCAGCTCGCGGTCGTTCTTCAGCTCGCGATCGTTCTTCAGCTCGAGGTCGTTCTTCAGCTCGAGGTCGTTCTTCAGCTCATGGTCGTTCTTCTGCTCAAGGTCGTTCTTCAGCTCATGGTTGTTCTTCAGCTCGCGGTCGTTCTTCAGCTCGAGGTCGTTCTTCAGCTCATGGTTGTTCTTCAGCTCGCGGTCGTTCTTCAGCTCGAGGTCGTTCTTCAGCTCGAGGTCGTTCTTCAGCTCGAGGTCGTTCTTCAGCTCGAGGTCGTTCTTCTGCTCGAGGTCGTTCTTCAGCTCGAGGTCGTTCTTCAGCTCGAGGTCGTTCTTCAGCTCATGGTCGTTCTTCTGCTCGAGGTCGTTCTTCAGCTCGAGGTCGTTCTTCAGCTCGCGGTCGTTCTTCAGCTCGCGATCGTTCTTCAGCTCGAGGTCGTTCTTCAGCTCGCGGTCGTTCTTCAGCTCGCGATCGTTCTTCAGCTCGAGGTCGTTCTTCAGCTCGAGGTCGTTCTTCAGCTCGCGATCGTTCTTCAGCTCGAGGTCGTTCTTCAGCTCATGGTCGTTCTTCAGCTCGAGGTCGTTCTTCAGCTCATGGTTGTTCTTCAGCTCGAGGTCGTTCTTCAGCTCGCGGTCGTTCTTCAGCTCGCGATCGTTCTTCAGCTCGAGGTCGTTCTTCAGCTCGAGGTCGTTCTTCAGCTCATGGTCGTTCTTCAGCTCGAGGTCGTTCTTCAGCTCATGGTCGTTCTTCTGCTCGAGGTCGTTCTTCAGCTCGAGGTCGTTCTTCAGCTCGCGATCGTTCTTCAGCTCGAGGTCGTTCTTCAGCTCGAGGTCGTTCTTCAGCTCATGGTCGTTCTTCTGCTCGAGGTCGTTCTTCAGCTCGAGGTCGTTCTTCAGCTCGCGATCGTTCTTCAGCTCGAGGTCGTTCTTCAGCTCGCGATCGTTCTTCAGCTCGAGGTCGTTCTTCAGCTCGCGATCGTTCTTCAGCTCGCGATCGTTCTTCAGCTCGAGGTCGTTCTTCAGCTCGAGGTCGTTCTTCAGCTCGAGGTCGTTCTTCAGCTCATGGTCGTTCTTCAGCTCGAGGTCGTTCTTCAGCTCGAGGTCGTTCTTCAGCTCGCGGTCGTTCTTCAGCTCATGGTCGTTCTTCTGCTCGAGGTCGTTCTTCAGCTCGAGGTCGTTCTTCAGCTCGCGATCGTTCTTCAGCTCGAGGTCGTTCTTCAGCTCGCGATCGTTCTTCAGCTCGCGATCGTTCTTCAGCTCGAGGTCGTTCTTCAGCTCGCGGTCGTTCTTCAGCTCATGGTCGTTCTTCTCGTAGGACATATCTTCGGCGTCTGGTCTTGGTCTTGTTTCTGTCCGTGACACGTTCTCTTCAGATAAACTCTATTCTGAGCTCGTTATCTGAGTGTGCCTTCTCAGAGTCTGGCTCTGCTCTGGCTCTGGGAGCGACGCGTCTCAATCTAAATTCCTCGGTCAATGTTTCGCCCGTCGCACGGACACGTGTCTTCAAAGGACACGTGTCTTCAAAGGACACGTGTCTTCAAAGGACACGTGTCTTCGTCTTCAAACGACACGTGTCTTCAAACGACACGTGTCTTCAAACGACACGTGTCTTCAAAGGACACGCGTCTTCAAACGACACGTGTCTTCAAAGGACACGTGTCTTCAAAGGACACGTGTCTTCAAAGGACACGTGTCTTCAAAGGACACGTGTCTTCAAAGGACACGTGTCTTCGTCTTCAAACGACACGTGTCTTCAAACGACACGTGTCTTCAAACGACACGTGTCTTCAAAGGACACGCGTCTTCAAACGACACGTGTCTTCAAAGGACACGTGTCTTCAAAGGACACGTGTCTTCAAAGGACACGTGTCTTCAAACAACACGTGTCTTCAAACAACACGTGTCTTAAAACGACACGTGTCTTCAAAGGACACGCGTCTTCAAACGACACGTGTCTTCAAAGGACACGCGTCTTCAAACGACACGTGTCTTCAAAGGACACGTGTCTTCAAACGACACGTGTCTTCAAAGGACACGCGTCTTCAAACGACACGTGTCTTCAAAGGACACGCGTCTTCAAACGACACGTGTCTTCAAAGGACACGCGTCTTCAAAGGACACGTGTCTTCAAAGGACACGCGTCTTCAAAGGACACGTGTCTTCAAAGGACACGTGTCTTCAAAGGACACGTGTCTTCAAACAACACGTGTCTTCAAACGACACGTGTCTTCAAACGACACGTGTCTTCAAACGACACGTGTCTTCAAACGACACGTGTCTTCAAAGGACACGCGTCTTCAAACGACACGTGTCTTCAAAGGACACGTGTCTTCAAAGGACACGTGTCTTCAAACGACACGTGTCTTCAAACAACACGTGTCTTAAAACGACACGTGTCTTCAAAGGACACGCGTCTTCAAACGACACGTGTCTTCAAAGGACACGCGTCTTCAAACGACACGTGTCTTCAAAGGACACGCGTCTTCAAACGACACGTGTCTTCAAAGGACACGCGTCTTCAAACGACACGTGTCTTCAAAGGACACGCGTCTTCAAAGGACACGTGTCTTCAAAGGACACGTGTCTTCAAAGGACACGTGTCTTCAAAGGACACGTGTCTTCAAAGGACACGTGTCTTCAAACAACACGTGTCTTCAAACAACACGTGTCTTAAAACGACACGTGTCTTCAAAGGACACGCGTCTTCAAACGACACGTGTCTTCAAAGGACACGCGTCTTCAAACGACACGTGTCTTCAAAGGACACGTGTCTTCAAACGACACGTGTCTTCAAAGGACACGCGTCTTCAAACGACACGTGTCTTCAAAGGACACGCGTCTTCAAACGACACGTGTCTTCAAAGGACACGTGTCTTCAAAGGACACGTGTCTTCAAAGGACACGTGTCTTCAAAGGACACGTGTCTTCGTCTTCAAACGACACGTGTCTTCAAACGACACGTGTCTTCAAACGACACGTGTCTTCAAAGGACACGCGTCTTCAAACGACACGTGTCTTCAAAGGACACGCGTCTTCAAACGACACGTGTCTTCAAAGGACACGTGTCTTCAAACGTGTACGATGAGGCTTTAAAAAAGATAATTAAAAACGAGGAGGTGCAGTTGTGTCTTTGTACGTTACGTTTGTGATTTGAATGTCGTGCAGCGGAAGTACAAAGAGTCCATGAAGAAGGAGAGCAGTCATCCTCTGTACCACACACTCCCGGTAACCATGGAGACGCAACGAGTGAAAGGAGTCACAGAGCTACAGAGCGAGGTAAGGGAGGAGGAGGAGGAGGAGGAGGAGAGAGAAGGAGAGAGGAGAGAGGAGGAGGAGAGAGGAGTGAGGAGGAGGAGAGAGCGGGAAGAGTGAGGAGGAGAGAGGGAGAGGAGTGAGGAGGAGAGAGAAGGAGGAGGAGAGAGGAAGAGGAGGAGGAGAGGAGGAGGAGGAGTGAGAAGGAATGAATTTAAAGGAAATTGGTAGAAATGTGGGAGAAGAATCCATGTGAAATTGTTAAAGGTGGAATGGACGATTTTTTTCAGCAATTTTTTCTCATATTTCCTCGTGGCGTGGATAAATCATTTGTCCTGCCACGTATCAATCATAAAACGCACCTACCACTCACCTGCAGCCGCGTCAGGCTCGTCCCCATGTTTCCGCGTGCCTAAGCGCATGGATCTATCATAATATAGTTCCCTCAGTGTACGGGGCAAAATGAAGATGGATAAAGACAGTTCGAGCTGACGCAGAAGTGGACAGAAATCTACGGGAGACGAGAGATGCGATGTGATCCGTTGCGCTAATAAACAAACGCACGTGTGTGTTGTATCGGTCCGCACAGGGGAGGGGCATGAGCACTTCCACCTGCGTTCTCAAATCGCCGAAAAATCGTCCATACCGCCTTTAAAAAACTGAGGGGAAAAGTTTAGGATTTGATGTTTTTCAGCTTATTTTTTATGTTTGTTTGTTTGTTTGTTTGAGGCGAGGTACAAAGAGGGGAAGAAGGCTCTGTCCCAAAGCTTGTACTCGCTGCTCCCTCAGACGGCCGAGACGCAGCTCGCCGCCAAGATGTCCGCCCTCAGCAGCCAGGTGCCACATCATGAGCTCTAATGCCACATCATGAGCTCTAATGCCACATCATGAGCTCTAATGCCCCATCATGAGCTCTAATGCCCCATCATGAGCTCTAATGCCCCATCATGAGCTCTAATGCCCCATCATGAGCTCTAATGCCCCATCATGAGCTCTAATGCCCCATCATGAGCTCTAATGCCCCATCATGAGCTCTAATGCCCCATCATGAGCTCTAATGCCCCATCATGAGCTCTAATGCCCCATCATGAGCTCTAATGCCACATCATGAGCTCTAATGCCCCATCATGAGCTCTAATGCCCCATCATGAGCTCTAATGCCACATCATGAGCTCTAATGCCCCATCATCAGCTCTAATGCCACATCATGAGCTCTAATGCCACATCATGAGCTCTAAATGCCACATCATGAGCTGTAATGCCACATCATGAGCTCTAATGCCACATCATGAGCTCTAATGCCACATCATGAGCTCTAATGCCACATCATGAGCCCTAAATGCCACATCATGAGCTCTAATGCCACATCATGAGCTCTAAATGCCACATCATGAGCTCTAAGGCCACATCATGAGCTCTAATGCCACATCATCAGCTCTAAATGCCACATCATGAGCTCTAATGCCACATCATGAGCTCTAAATGCCACATCATGAGCTCTAAGGCCACATCATGAGCTCTAAGGCCACATCATCAGCTCTAAATGCCACATCATCAGCTCTAATGCCACATCATGAGCTCTAATGCCACATCATGAGCTCTAAATGCCACATCATCAGCTCTAATGCCACATCATGAGCTCTAATGCCACATCATGAGCTCTAAATGCCACATCATGAGCTCTAAATGCCACATCATGAGCTCTAAATGCCACATCATGAGCTCTAAGGCCACATCATGAGCTCTAAATGCCACATCATGAGCTCTAAATGCCACATCATGAGCTCTAAGGCCACATCATGAGCTCTAATGCCACATCATGAGCTCTAAATGCCACATCATGAGCTCTAATGCCACATCATGAGCTCTGCCACATCATGAGCTCTAATGCCACATCATGAGCTCTAATGCCACATCATGAGCTCTAAATCCCACATCATGAGCTCTAATGCCACATCATGAGCTTTAATGCCACATCATGAGCTCTAATGCCACATCATGGGCTTTAATGCCACATCATGAGCTCTAAGGCCACATCATCAGCTCTAAATGCCACATCATCAGCTCTAATGCCACATCATGAGCTCTAATGCCACATCATGAGCTCTAAATGCCACATCATCAGCTCTAATGCCACATCATGAGCTCTAATGCCACATCATGAGCTCTAAATGCCACATCATGAGCTCTAAATGCCACATCATGAGCTCTAAATGCCACATCATGAGCTCTAAGGCCACATCATGAGCTCTAAATGCCACATCATGAGCTCTAAATGCCACATCATGAGCTCTAAGGCCACATCATGAGCTCTAATGCCACATCATGAGCTCTAAATGCCACATCATGAGCTCTAATGCCACATCATGAGCTCTGCCACATCATGAGCTCTAATGCCACATCATGAGCTCTAATGCCACATCATGAGCTCTAAATCCCACATCATGAGCTCTAATGCCACATCATGAGCTTTAATGCCACATCATGAGCTCTAATGCCACATCATGGGCTTTAATGCCACATCATGAGCTCTAATGCCACATCATGGGCTTTAATGCCACATCATGAGCTCTAAATGCCACATCATGAGCTCTAATGCCACATCATGAGCTCTAAATGCCACATCATGAGCTCTAAATGCCACATCATGAGCTCTAATGCCACATCATGAGCTCTAAATGCCACATCATGAGCTCTAATGCCACATCATGAGCTCTAATGCCACATCATGAGCTCTAAATGCCACATCATGAGCTCTAAATGCCACATCATGAGCTCTAATGCCACATCATGAGCTCTAATGCCACATCATGAGCTCTAAATGCCACATCATGAGCTCTAATGCCACATCATGAGCTCTAAATGCCACATCATGAGCTGTGTGTCCTCTTCAGAGTAAATACAGAGAGCAGAGCGTGAAGAGCCTGCACCGGAGCCTGTACTCGCAGCTCCCTGAGACCGCCCACACCGCCCTCGCCAAGACCGTGTCCGAGCTGCAGAGCCAGGTGAGGGAGCCGCAGGAGCCACAGGAGCCGTGGTCCGGTCCGTGGCTCGCTCACGTGTGGATGTTCTGTTCCAGAGCAAATACAAGGAGGCGAGCAGAAAGGAGGCGCCGGAGAGCCTGTTCCACCATCTGTCCATCACGCCACAGATTCAACACGCCAAAGAGGCCATGGAGCTGCAGAGCCAGGTACAAACCATGAGCCGGGTACAAACCATGAGCCGGGTACAAACCATGAGCCGGGTACAAACCATGAGCCGGGTACAAACCATGAGCCGGGTACAAACCATGAGCCGGGTACAAACCATGGGCCGGGTACAAACCATGGGCCGGGTACAAACCATGGGCCGGGTACAAACCATGAGCCGGGTACAAACCATGAGCCGCTTTCCTAGGAATGCGCTGCTCTTGAAGTGTGATCTAACGTAGGATGTTTAGCAGATGTGATGAACTTGTGTCTGTTTTAGTTTCTTTTATAATGTGGTGTGTTTGTGCAGGTGAAGTACAGACAGGAGCAGAACAGCGCCCTCTACAGTCGCCTGCCACAGACGGAGGAGATCAGGTTTGCGTCAGCCATGAGCGAGCTGCAGAGCCAGGTACGGCCTCCAGGGGGAGCGTGTGGAGCCAGGAGCCGGTTTGTAACTGTGTGTATGTCTGTGTCTGTGTGTGTGTGTGTGTGTGCGTTTGTGTGTGTGTGTGTGTGTGTATGTACGTACGTACGTGTGGGTTACGTGTGGGTTACGTGTGTGCGTGCGTATGTGTGTGTGTGTGTGCATGTGTGTGCGTGCGTGTGTGTGTGTACGTGTGTGCGTACGTGTGTGTGTGCGTGCGTGTGTGTGTGTGTACGTGTGTGTGTGTGTGTGTGTGTGTGTACGTGTGTGTGCGTGCGTGTGTGTGTGTGTGTGTGTGCGTGCGTGTGCGTGTGTGTGTGTACGTGTGTGTGTGCGTGTGTGTGTGTGTACGTGTGTGTGCGTGCGTGTGTGTGCGTGTGTGTGTGTGTGCGTGTGTGTGCGTGTGTGTGTACGTGTGTGTGCGTGCGTGCGTGTGTGTGTGTGTGTGTGTGCGTGTGCGTGTGTGTGTGTACGTGTGTGTGTGCGTGTGTGTGTGTGTACGTGTGTGTGCGTGCGTGTGTGTGCGTGTGTGTGTGTGTGCGTGTGTGTGCGTGTGTGTGTGTGTACGTGTGTGTGCGTGCGTGCGTGCGTGCGTGTGTGTGTGTGTGTGTGTGCGTGTGTGTGCGTATGTGTGTGTGTGCGTGCGTGCGTGTGTGTGTGTGTGTGTGTGTGCGTGTGTGTGCGTGTGTGTGTGTGTACGTGTGTGTGCGTGCGTGCGTGTGTGTGTGTGCGTGCGTGTGTGTGTACGTGTGTGTGCGTGTGTGTGTGTGTACGTGTGTGTGCGTGCGTGTGTGTGCATGCGTGTGTGCGTGCGTGTGTGTCTCTGTGTGTCTGTGTGTGTGTTGTGTGGTGTGCAGAGTGTGTACGCGCAGCAGAGCAGAGTCGACCTCCGCAGCAGCGAGTTCCACCTCCTCCCTCAGACCAGAGACACCGAGTTTGCCAAACACGCGTCCGAGATCCAGAGCCAGGTCAGTCCGCTCGGATCGCTATGGCAACGAGCTCAATACTTAGCGGTGACACGCGTCTGTTTGTGTGGCAGGTGTTGTACAGGAAGGAGCGCGAGGAGCAGAGCCAGAGCCTGTTCTCCGCTTTGCCTCACACTCCCACCACGCAGCTGGTGAAGGAGGTTTCCGAGGCGCTCTCCGAGGTCAGCGTCTCGACCAATCACAGAGCAGAAACAGACACGCCAACACTCCCATCTGACCTTTAAAAGACACATATTCCTCTCTCTTTAACCCTGTCCTCTCCCCTCTGAGCCTCAGAAACACTCCCCTATCTGTGATGTCATGTTCTACCTGTGATGTCATGTTCTACCTGTGATGTCATGTTCTACCTGTGATGTCATGTTCTACCTGTGATGTCATGTTCTACCTGTGATGTCATGTTCTACCTGTGACGCGGCTCTGAGACTCTTCTGCCGTTGGTCGCTCCGTCAAACGTCTCCAGACGGCGCTGACCAATGGGATGTGTCGTCTCTGTTGCAGATCAAGTACAAAGCAGCGTGTAAGAAGGAGCTGGAGAAGAGCCTCTACGCGCTGCTGCCGGAGACAAAGGACACGCGACACGCCAAAGACGCCTCACGGCTCTGCAGCCAGGTCCGAGCTCCCGAGAACACGCTCAGGTCAGAGGTCAGAGGTCGTCTTCAGGAGCCCTGCTGACCGCTGTGGTCTTGTTCCTCGCAGAGAGCGTACGGCGAGGAGAGCAGGAAGGGCGCGGTCTGCAGCCTGTACTCGCAGATGCCTCAGACCATCGAGACTGTCTTCGCCAAAGAAGTGTCCAAGGCCCAGAGCGATGTGAGTCAAGGCCCCTCCCCCTACTCCTGCCTCTGTTCAGACACTGACCCCTGACCTCTGACCCCTGACCTCTGATCACTGACCCCTGACTACTGACCACTGACCACTGGACACACCTGACTTTACACACACACTGCACCTCCGGAGCCCGAAGAGCCACATTTGTCTTGTGTATTTGTGTTTATGTTGTGAGTTTACATTGTGTGTTTACGTTGCGAGTTTACGTTGTGAGTTTACGTTGTGAGTTTACGTTGTGTGTTTACATTGTGTGTTTACGTTGTGAGTTTACATTAGATGTTTACGGTGTGTGTTTACGTTGTGAGTTTACATTGTGAGTTTACGTTGTGTGTTTACGTTGCAAGTTTACATTGCGTGTTTACGTTGTGAGTTTACGTTGTGAGTTTACATTGTGTGTTTACGTTGTGTGTTTACGTTGTGAGTTTACGTTGCGAGTTTACGTTGCGTGTTTACGTTGTGAGTTTACGTTGTGTTTACGTTGTGAGTTTACATTGGATGTTTACGGTGTGTGTTTACGTTGTGAGTTTACGTTGTGAGTTTACGTTGTGTTTACGTTGTGAGTTTACATTGGATGTTTACGGTGTGTGTTTACGTTGTGAGTTTACATTGTGTGTTTACGTTGTGTGTTTACGTTGTGAGTTTACGGTGTGTGTTTACGTTGCAAGTTTACGTTGCGTGTTTACATTGCGTGTTTACGTTGTGAGTTTACATTGTGTTTACGTTGTGAGTTTACGTTGTGTGTTTACGTTGTGTGTTTACGTTGTGTGTTTACATTGTGTGTTTACGTGGTGAGTTTCCATTGTGTGTTTACGTTGTGTGTTGTGCAGAAGTTCTACAAAGAGCAGTACAACCGAGAGAAAGGCCGTAGCAGCTACAGCCGCCTCCAGACTCTGCCCCAGGTCCAGCACGCCATGGAAGTGACCAGGAACCAGAGTCAGGTACTAAGAACCAGAAGAACCAGAGCCAAACGAACCAGAACCAAAAGAACCAGAACCAAAAGAACCAGAACCAATAGAACCAGAGCCAAAAGAACCAGAACCAGAGCCAAAAGAACCTGTTGTAGACCCTGTTCAGACCCGCTACAGTTCTCTGTGTTTCAGGTGAACTACTCTAAATCTCGAGAGCTTCTTCATCAGTTTTGTTCAGCTCGACCCGACATCGTCAGCGCCTCCAACGCGGCCAAACTGGCCAGCGACGTAAGTGTCACTAACGTCTCCACGACAACCACGTCTCCACGACAACCACGTCACTAACGTCTCCACCACAACCACGTCTCCACCACAACCACGTCTCCACCACAACCACGTCTTGTGATTGTGACGTCTGTGATTGTGATGTCTGTGATTGTGATGTCTGTGATTGTGACTTCTGTGATTGTGACGTCTGTGATTGTGATGTCTGTGATTGTGACGTCTGTGATTGTGACGTCTGTGATTGTGACGTCTGTGATTGTGACGTCTGTGATTGTGATGTCTGTGATTGTGACTTCTGTGATTGTGACGTCTGTGATTGTGATGTCTGTGATTGTGACGTCTGTGATTGTGACGTCTGTGATTGTGATGTCTGTGATTGTGACGTCTGTGATTGTGACGTCTGTGATTGTGATGTCTGTGATTGTGACGTCTGTGATTGTGACGTCTGTGATTGTGATGTCTGTGATTGTGACGTCTGTGATTGTGACGTCTGTGATTGTGACGTCTGTGATTCTGATGTCTGTGATTGTGACGTCTGTGATTGTGACGTCTGTGATTGTGATGTCTGTGATTGTGACGTCTGTGATTGTGACGTCTGTGATTGTGATGTCTGTGATTGTGACGTCTGTGATTGTGACGTCTGTGATTGTGATGTCTGTGATTGTGACGTCTGTGATTGTGACGTCTGTGATTGTGACGTCTGTGATTGTGACGTCTGTGATTGTGACGTCTGTGATTGTGATGTCTGTGATGTCTGTGATTGTGACGTCTGTGATTGTGATGTCTGTGATTGTGACGTCTGTGATTGTGATGTCTGTGATTGTGACGTCTGTGATTGTGATGTCTGTGATTGTGACGTCTGTGATTGTGATGTCTGTGATTGTGACGTCTGTGATTGTGACGTCTGTGATTGTGATGTCTGTGATGTCTGTGATTGTGATGTCTGTGATTGTGACTTCTGTGATTGTGATGTCTGTGATTGTGACGTCTGTGATTGTGATGTCTGTGATTGTGACGTCTGTGATTGTGATGTCTGTGATGTCTGTGATTGTGACGTCTGTGATTGTGATGTCTGTGATGTCTGTGATTGTGACGTCTGTGATTGTGATGTCTGTGATGTCTGTGATTGTGACGTCTGTGATTGTGATGTCTGTGATTGTGATGTCTGTGATTGTGACGTCTGTGATTGTGACGTCTGTGATTGTGACGTCTGTGATTGTGATGTCTGTGATTGTGACGTCTGTGATTGTGACGTCTGTGATTGTGACGTCTGTGATTGTGACGTCTGTGATCGTGACGTCTGTGATTGTGACGTCTGTGATTGTGATGTCTGTGATTGTGACGTCTGTGATTGTGACGTCTGTGATTGTGACGTCTGTGATTGTGATGTCTGTGATTGTGATGTCTGTGATGTCTGTGATTGTGACTTCTGTGATTGTGATGTCTGTGATTGTGACGTCTGTGATTGTGATGTCTGTGATTGTGACGTCTGTGATTGTGATGTCTGTGATGTCTGTGATTGTGACGTCTGTGATTGTGACGTCTGTGATTGTGATGTCTGTGATTGTGATGTCTGTGATGTCTGTGATTGTGACTTCTGTGATTGTGATGTCTGTGATTGTGACGTCTGTGATTGTGATGTCTGTGATTGTGACGTCTGTGATTGTGATGTCTGTGATTGTGACGTCTGTGATTGTGATGTCTGTGATGTCTGTGATTGTGACGTCTGTGATTGTGATGTCTGTGATGTCTGTGATTGTGACGTCTGTGATTGTGACGTCTGTGATTGTGATGTCTGTGATGTCTGTGATTGTGACGTCTGTGATTGTGATGTCTGTGATGTCTGTGATTGTGACGTCTGTGATTGTGATGTCTGTGATTGTGATGTCTGTGATTGTGACGTCTGTGATTGTGACGTCTGTGATTGTGACGTCTGTGATTGTGATGTCTGTGATTGTGATGTCTGTGATTGTGATGTCTGTGATTGTGACGTCTGTGATTGTGATGTCTGTGATTGTGACGTCTGTGATTGTGATGTCTGTGATGTCTGTGATTGTGACGTCTGTGATTGTGACGTCTGTGATTGTGATGTCTGTGATTGTGATGTCTGTGATGTCTGTGATTGTGACTTCTGTGATTGTGATGTCTGTGATTGTGACGTCTGTGATTGTGACGTCTGTGATTGTGACGTCTGTGATTGTGATGTCTGTGATTGTGACGTCTGTGATTGTGATGTCTGTGATGTCTGTGATTGTGACGTCTGTGATTGTGACGTCTGTGATTGTGACGTCTGTGATTCTGATGTCTGTGATTGTGACGTCTGTGATTGTGACGTCTGTGATTGTGATGTCTGTGATTGTGACGTCTGTGATTGTGACGTCTGTGATTGTGATGTCTGTGATTGTGACGTCTGTGATTGTGACGTCTGTGATTGTGATGTCTGTGATTGTGACGTCTGTGATTGTGACGTCTGTGATTGTGACGTCTGTGATTGTGACGTCTGTGATTGTGACGTCTGTGATTGTGACGTCTGTGATTGTGATGTCTGTGATGTCTGTGATTGTGACGTCTGTGATTGTGATGTCTGTGATTGTGACGTCTGTGATTGTGATGTCTGTGATTGTGACGTCTGTGATTGTGATGTCTGTGATTGTGACGTCTGTGATTGTGATGTCTGTGATTGTGACGTCTGTGATTGTGACGTCTGTGATTGTGATGTCTGTGATTGTGACTTCTGTGATTGTGATGTCTGTGATTGTGACGTCTGTGATTGTGATGTCTGTGATGTCTGTGATTGTGATGTCTGTGATTGTGACTTCTGTGATTGTGATGTCTGTGATTGTGACGTCTGTGATTGTGATGTCTGTGATTGTGACGTCTGTGATTGTGATGTCTGTGATGTCTGTGATTGTGACGTCTGTGATTGTGATGTCTGTGATGTCTGTGATTGTGACGTCTGTGATTGTGATGTCTGTGATTGTGACGTCTGTGATTGTGATGTCTGTGATTGTGATGTCTGTGATTGTGACGTCTGTGATTGTGACGTCTGTGATTGTGATGTCTGTGATTGTGACGTCTGTGATTGTGACGTCTGTGATTGTGACGTCTGTGATTGTGACGTCTGTGATCGTGACGTCTGTGATTGTGACGTCTGTGATTGTGATGTCTGTGATTGTGACGTCTGTGATTGTGACGTCTGTGATTGTGACGTCTGTGATTGTGATGTCTGTGATTGTGATGTCTGTGATGTCTGTGATTGTGACTTCTGTGATTGTGATGTCTGTGATTGTGACGTCTGTGATTGTGATGTCTGTGATTGTGACGTCTGTGATTGTGATGTCTGTGATGTCTGTGATTGTGACGTCTGTGATTGTGACGTCTGTGATTGTGATGTCTGTGATTGTGATGTCTGTGATGTCTGTGATTGTGACTTCTGTGATTGTGATGTCTGTGATTGTGACGTCTGTGATTGTGATGTCTGTGATTGTGACGTCTGTGATTGTGATGTCTGTGATTGTGACGTCTGTGATTGTGATGTCTGTGATGTCTGTGATTGTGACGTCTGTGATTGTGATGTCTGTGATGTCTGTGATTGTGACGTCTGTGATTGTGACGTCTGTGATTGTGATGTCTGTGATGTCTGTGATTGTGACGTCTGTGATTGTGATGTCTGTGATGTCTGTGATTGTGACGTCTGTGATTGTGATGTCTGTGATTGTGATGTCTGTGATTGTGACGTCTGTGATTGTGACGTCTGTGATTGTGACGTCTGTGATTGTGATGTCTGTGATTGTGATGTCTGTGATTGTGATGTCTGTGATTGTGACGTCTGTGATTGTGATGTCTGTGATTGTGACGTCTGTGATTGTGATGTCTGTGATGTCTGTGATTGTGACGTCTGTGATTGTGATGTCTGTGATTGTGACGTCTGTGATTGTGATGTCTGTGATTGTGACGTCTGTGATTGTGATGTCTGTGATGTCTGTGATTGTGACGTCTGTGATTGTGATGTCTGTGATGTCTGTGATTGTGACGTCTGTGATTGTGACGTCTGTGATTGTGATGTCTGTGATGTCTGTGATTGTGACGTCTGTGATTGTGATGTCTGTGATGTCTGTGATTGTGACGTCTGTGATTGTGACGTCTGTGATTGTGATGTCTGTGATGTCTGTGATTGTGACGTCTGTGATTGTGATGTCTGTGATGTCTGTGATTGTGACGTCTGTGATTGTGATGTCTGTGATGTCTGTGATTGTGACGTCTGTGATTGTGATGTCTGTGATTGTGATGTCTGTGATTGTGACGTCTGTGATTGTGACGTCTGTGATTGTGACGTCTGTGATTGTGATGTCTGTGATGTCTGTGATTGTGATTGTGACGTCTGTGTTGCTGGTGCAGGTGAAGTACAGGGAGGCTCTGGAGGGTCAGAAGGGTCAGAAGCCCTGTTACAATCCTCTGGACTGTGTGTCCTTCAAACACAGTCAGGCCGCGGCTGCTCTGGCCTCACAGGTCAGAAACATCTACACCTGCAAAACAACCACAATGACACTATCACACTTTCAACTCTTATTTAAGAAGACAAAGGTTATATTTTATTGTCAAAATCCTTTGTCCTTGTTTACAGTTTATAAACTTGAGACTTTAATTGAATCTGAAATAAAATTATCTTAAATGTGTATTTTGACCGGACGCATGCCCTTTAATCCGTAGATCCAAACATAAACCAGGTCTAAACCAGGTCTAAACCAGGACTAAACCAGGTCTAAACCAGGACTAAACCAGGACTAAACCAGGACTAAACCAGGACTAAACCTGGTCTAAACCAGGACTAAACCAGGTCTAAACCAGGTCTAAACCAGGTCTAAACCAGGTCTAAACCAGGACTAAACCAGGACTAAACCAGGACTAAACCAGGTCTAAACCAGGTCTAAACCAGGACTAAACCAGGTCTAAACCAGGACTAAACCAGGACTAAACCAGGACTAAACCAGGACTAAACCTGGTCTAAACCAGGTCTAAACCAGGTCTAAACCAGGACTAAACCAGGACTAAACCAGGACTAAACCAGGTCTAAACCAGGACTAAACCGGGTCTAAACCAGGACTAAACCAGGTCTAAACCAGGACTAAACCAGGACTAAACCAGGACTAAACCAGGACTAAACCTGGTCTAAACCAGGTCTAAACCAGGTCTAAACCAGGACTAAACCAGGACTAAACCAGGACTAAACCTGGTCTAAACCAGGACTAAACCAGGTCTAAACCAGGACTAAACCAGGACTAAACCAGGACTAAACCGGGTCTAAACCAGGACTAAACTGGGTCTAAACCAGGACTAAACCGGGTCTAAACCAGGACTAAACCAGGACTAAACCTGGTCTAAACCAGGACTAAACCAGGACTAAACCAGGACTAAACCGGGTCTAAACCGGGTCTAAACCGGGACTAAACCGGGACTAAACCGGGACTAAACCGGGTCTAAACCGGGACTAAACCGGGACTAAACCAGGACTAAACCAGGACTAAACCGTGACTAAACCGGGTCTAAACCGGGACTAAACCGGGACTAAACCGGGACTAAACCAGAAAGAAAGGAAGATGAGAGAGGCAGGTGGAGGGATGAGGTGAGAGGAAGAGAGGGAGAAAAAAGGAGAGATGAAAAACCTCTAGAGGAAGCAGAGAGTGGGAGGAAAAGAGTGAGTCACAGACGTTATATAAGCATTTGTTTTGATTCATAAAAGACTCTCCTCCTCTCCTCCTCCTCTGCTCCTCTCCTCCTCCTCTGCTCCTCTCCTCCTCATCTGCTCCTCTTCCGCTTCTCCTGCTCTACTCCTCATCTTCTCCTCTTCTCATCCTATACTCCTTCTTTTCCTCCTCCTTGGCTCCTCGTCTTCTCCTCATCATCTTCTCCTCTCCTCCTCTGCTCCTCCTCCTCTTTCTCTTAAACAGGTGAAGTATAAATCGTCTCAAAAGGAGAAGTGGGAGCTCGGTTGTGACGTGCCGAACCTGCTGCAGCTCCAACACCTCCTCCACGCCTCCAAACTCCAGAGCAACGTAATGTCCCAAACCAGGACTAAACCAGAACTAAACCAAGACTAAACCAGGACTAAACCAGGACTAAACCAGAACTAAACCAAGACTAAACCAGGACTAAACCAGGACTAAACCAGGACTAAACCAGAACTAAACCAGGACTAAACCAGGACTAAACCAGGACTAAACCAGAACTAAACCAGGACTAAACCAGGACTAAACCAGGGCTAAACCAAGACTAAACCAGGACTAAACCAGGACTAAACCAGGACTAAACCAGGACTAAACCAGGACTAAACCAGGACTAAACCAAGACTAAACCAGAACTAAACCAAGACTAAACCAGGACTAAACCAGGACTAAACCAAGACTAAACCAGAACTAAACCAGGACTAAACCAGGACTAAACCAGGACTAAACCAAGACTAAACCAGGACTAAACCAGGACTAAACCAGGACTAAACCAGAACTAAACCAGGACTAAACCAGGACTAAACCAGGGCTAAACCAAGACTAAACCAGGACTAAACCAGGACTAAACCAGGACTAAACCAAGATTAAACCAGGACTAAACCAAGACTAAACCAGAACTAAACCAAGACTAAACCAGGACTAAACCAGGACTAAACCAGGACTAAACCAAGACTAAACCAGAACTAAACCAAGACTAAACCAGGACTAAACCAGGACTAAACCAAGACTAAACCAGAACTAAACCAGGACTAAACCAGGACTAAACCAAGACTAAACCAGGACTAAACCAGGACTAAACCAAGACTAAACCAGGACTAAACCAAGACTAAACCAAGACTAAACCAGGACTAAACCAAGACTAAACCAAGACTAAACCAGGACTAAACCAGGACTAAACCAGGACTAAGCCAAGACTAAACTAGGACTAAACTAGGACTAAACTAAAACTAAACCAGGACTAAACTAAAACTAAACCAGGACTAAA
The DNA here is from genome assembly GCF_026437365.1 of Eucyclogobius newberryi. NCBI lineage: Eukaryota > Metazoa > Chordata > Actinopteri > Gobiiformes > Gobiidae > Eucyclogobius > Eucyclogobius newberryi. The sequence goes on from NW_027315887.1 coordinate 101,037, forward strand.
CTAAAACTAAACCAAGACTAAACCAAGACTAATCCAAGACTAAACCAGGACTAAACCAGGACTAAACCAAGACTAAACCAAGACTAAACCATGACTAAACCAGGACTAAACCAAGACTAAACCAGGACTAAACCAGTTGTAAACCTGCAGGTGGCGTACAAGCGACAGCACCAAGAGAACAAGGCTCAGTTCCACATGGCTCTGGACACAGCGGAACAGCGCCACCACAAGGACAACGCAGTACTGCACTCACAGGTTCACTGCTTAGGATTGCGGCCTCTGCGGGCCTCTGCGAGCCTCCAGGGGCCTCTGCGAGCCTTCGGGCCTCCGGGGGCCTCTGCAAGCCTCCGGGCCTCCGGGGGCCTCTGTGGGCCTCTGGGGGCCTCCGGGGGCCTCTGCAGACCTTCATGGGCCTCTGCGAAGCCTAACACTAACACTAACCCTGTGTGCTCCAGGTGAAGTACAGAGAGCAGTACGAGAGGAGCAGAGGGCGCTCACAGATGGAGTTCTCTGACACTGAGGCCTACAGAGTGTCCAGAGAGGCCCAGAGGATGACCAGCCAGGTACGAGGCCCAGCACCGGACAAGGACCAGCAGTTTGAGGCCAGTTGTTTTCTGTGTTTGTGGAACAGAAAGAATATCGCCGTGACTACGAGGAGCAGATCAAAGGGAAGCCGCTGATGGAGGCGGATCAGACTCTGAGCTACAAGACGGCTCGCCTCGCCAGCTCTTTACTCAGCCAGGTACGGCTCCTCCACGGCTCTATTGTTGCTCCTCCACGGCTCTATTGTGGCTCATAACAGCTCCTTTACAGCTCCTTTATAGCTCTTTACAGCTCCTTTACAGCTCTTTACAGCTCCTTTACAGCTCTTTACAGCTCCTTTACAGCTCCTTTACAGCTCCTTTACAGCTCCTTTACAGCTCCTTTACAGCTCCTTTACAGCTCCTTTACAGCTCTTTACAGCTCCTTTACAGCTCTTTACAGCTCCTTTACAGCTCCTTTACAGCTCCTTTACAGCTCCTTTACAGCTCCTTTACAGCTCTTTACAGCTCTTTACAGCTCCTTTACAGCTCTTTACAGCTCTTTACAGCTCTTTACAGCTCCTTTACAGCTCTTTACAACTCTTTACAGGTCTTTACAGCTCCTTTACAGCTCCTTTACAGCTCCTTTACAGCTCCTTTACAGCTCTTTACAGCTCCTTTACAGCTCCTTTACAGCTCTTTACAGCTCCTTTACAGCTCCTTTACAGCTCTTTACAGCTATTTACAGCTCCTTTACAGCTCCTTTACAGCTCCTTTACAGCTCTTTACAGCTCCTTTACAGCTCCTTTACAGCTCTTTACAGCTCTTTACAACTCTTTACAGGTCTTTACAGCTCCTTTACAGCTCTTTACAGCTCTTTACAGCTCTTTACAGCTCCTTTACAGCTCTTTACAGCTCTTTACAGCTCTTTACAGCTCTTTACAGCTCCTTTACAGCTCCTTTACAGCTCTTTACAGCTCTTTACAGCTCCTTTACAGCTCTTTACAGCTCCTTTACAGCTCCTTTACAGCTCCTTTACAGCTCCTTTACAGCTCCTTTACAGCTCTTTACAGCTCCTTTACAGCTCCTTTACAGCTCTTTACAGCTCTTTACAACTCTTTACAGCTCCTTTACAGCTCCTTTACAGCTCTTTACAGCTCTTTACAACTCTTTACAGCTCATTTACAGCTCCTTTACAGCTCCTTTACAGCTCTTTACAGCTCTTTACAACTCTTTACAGCTCCTTTACAGCTCTTTACAACTCTTTACAGCTCCTTTACAGCTCCTTTACAGCTCCTTTACAGCTCTTTACAGCTCTTTACAGCTCTTTACAGCTCTTTACAGCTCCTTTACAGCTCTTTACAGCTCCTTTACAGCTCTTTACAGCTCTTTACAACTCTGTACTCAGTCCGCTGTATGTGTTTTATGTGCATTGTGTTTTTTGTGTATTTTCTGTGTTTTTTGTGTATTTTCTGTGTTTTTTGTGTATTTTCTGTGTTTTTTGTGTATTTTCTGTGTATTTTCTGTGTATTTGCAGAAGGAGTACAGGAAGGACCTGGAGGAGGTGAGGGGGCGGGGCCTCTCAGGAGCGGCTCTCGAGGAAACGCCAGAGCTGCTCAGGGCCAAGAACGCCACGTCCATCCTCAGTGAGGTCAGCGACAGCCTCCCGCGGTCATGTGACATAAACGAGCCAATCAGGCGCAGAGCAGGAGCTTAACAGTGATTGGCTGATGTCCCACAGCTAATATAACAAAGGTCAGGCTCTAACTCCTCCTTTTAGGGCGGGGCTAACTCGGCTCAGAGCAGCTCCTCGTCCAGATGAGACACGCCCCCTGCTGGACCAATGAGGGATTGTGTGTATGGAAGTGTTCAGGTCGCAGCGTTTATGAGTCACGTGACCGCGCCCTGTGACCAGAGGGTTGTCGGTTCACGTCCCACTCTCTCCAGAGGCTGTGGCACTGACTTGTGTGTGTGATGTGGTGTTGTTACAGAAGGAGTACAGGAAGGACCTGGAGGAGGTGAAGGGTCGAGGAGCTGCTCTAGAGGAGACTCCGGAGCTGCTCAGGGCCAAGAACGCCACCTCCATCCTCAGCCAGGTACTGCGCTCTGGCGTCAGTGTCCACGTCCTTGCGTTGTGTAGTATTAGGAAGTAGAAGTAGAAGTAGATTAAACGCTGAGTTGTGTTTTTTAGAAGTTGTACAAACAGACGGAGCAGCTCAGGGAGAACTCGTACGGCTCCGTCACCGACACTCCTGAACTCCTGCACGCCTCCTACGTCAAGGACATCTACAGCCAGGTACTTAGTCCTGGTTTAGTCCTGGTTTAGTCCTGGTTTAGTCCTGGTTTAGTCCTGGTTTAGACCTGGTTTAGTCCTGGTTTAGTCCTGGTTTAGTCCTGGTTTAGACCTGGTTTAGTCCTGGTTTAGACCTGTTCTAGACCTGGTTTAGACCTGTTCTAGACCTGGTTTAGACCTGGTTTAGTCCTGGTTTAGACCTGTTCTAGACCTGGTTTAGACCTGTTCTAGACCTGGTTTAGACCTGGTTTAGTCCTGGTTTAGACCTGTTCTAGACCTGGTTTAGACCTGTTCTAGACCTGGTTTAGTCCTGGTTTAGTCCTGATGATAGTTCTGTGTTTTGTAGAGTAAATACCGTGATGAGGCTCAGAGGATGAGGAGCAGCTACAGTCTTGTCTCAGACTCTCTTGAGATGGAACGAGTCCGAAACAACCAGCGACAGCTCAGCTCTGTAAGAACCACACGTTTACTCTGGAGGGCATCTGGGGGACATCTGAGGACCTCTGGGGGACATCTGAGGACCTCTGGAGGACCTCTGGAGGACCTCTGGAGAACCTCTGGGGGACATCTGGAGGACCTCTGGGGGACCTCTGGAGGACATCTGGGGGACCTCTGGAGGACCTCTGGGGGACCTCTGGGGGACATCTGAGGACCTCTGGAGGACCTCTGGGGGACCTCTGGAGAACCTCTGGGGGACATCTGGAGGACCTCTGGGGGACCTCTGGAGGACCTCTGGGGGACCTCTGGGGGACATCTGGGGGACCTCTGGAGGACCTCTGGAGGACCTCTGGGGGACCTCTGGGGGACCTCTGGAGGACATCTGGGGGACATCTGGAGGACCTCTGGGGGACCTCTGGGGGACATCTGGAGGACCTCTGGAGGACCTCTGGGGGACATCTGGAGGACATCTGGAGGACCTCTGGGGGACATCTGGAGGACCTCTGGAGGACATCTGGAGGACGCTGCAGGATGTGTTCACTTGTGGCTCTGTGTTGCAGCTGCGTTACTGCTGGGACTCCAAGATGATGCGAGGGCTGATGTCCTCTGTCCCAGAGACACCAGAGACCGTCCTGGCCCGAGAGAACAGCAAGAACATCAGCCACGTGAGTCTGAGAACACTTTAGAACATGAAGAACACTTTAGAACATAAAGAACACTTTAGAACATGAAGAACGCTTTAGAACATGAAGAACACTTTAGAACATGAAGAACGCTTTAGAACATGAAGAACACTTTAGAACATGAAGAACACTTTAGAACATGAAGAACACTTTAGAACATGAAGAACGCTTTAGAACGTGAAGAACACTTTAGAACGTGAAGAACACTTTAGAACTTGAAGAACACTTTAGAACGTGAAGAACACTTTAGAACTTGAAGAACACTTTAGAACATGAAGAACACTTTAGAACATGAAGAACACTTTAGAACATGAAGAACGCTTTAGAACGTGAAGAACACTTTAGAACGTGAAGAACACTTTAGAACTTGAAGAACACTTTAGAACGTGAAGAACACTTTAGAACTTGAAGAACACTTTAGAACATGAAGAACGCTTTAGAACGTGAAGAACACTTTAGAACGTGAAGAACACTTTAGAACATGAAGAACGCTTTAGAACATGAAGAACGCTTTAGAACATGAACACTTTAGAACATGAAGAACACTTTAGAACATGAAGAACGCTTTAGAACATGAAGAACACTTTAGAACATGAAGAACACTTTAGAACATGAAGAACACTTTAGAACATGAAGAACACTTTAGAACATGAAGAACGCTTTAGAACGTGAAGAACACTTTAGAACATGAAGAACACTTTAGAATATGAAGAACGCTTTAGAACATGAAGAACACTTTAGAACATGAAGAACACTTTAGAACATGAAGAACGCTTTAGAACGTGAAGAACACTTTAGAACATGAAGAACACTTTAGAATATGAAGAACGCTTTAGAACATGAAGAACACTTTACAACATAAAGAACACTTTAGAACGTGAAGAACGCTTTAGAACGTGAAGAACACTTTAGAACATGAAGAACACTTTAGAACTTGAAGAACACTTTAGAACATAAAGAACACTTTAGAACATGAAGAACGCTTTAGAACATGAAGAACACTTTAGAACATAAAGAACACTTTAGAACATGAAGAACACTTTAAAACATGAAGAACACTTTAGAACATGAAGAACACTTTAGAACATGAAGAACGCTTTAGAACATGAAGAACACTTTAGAACATGAAGAACACTTTAGAACATGAAGAACGCTTTAGAACATGAAGAACGCTTTAGAACATGAAGAACGCTTTAGAATATGAAGAACGCTTTAGAACATGAAGAACACTTTAGAACATGAAGAACACTTTAGAACATGAAGAATGCTTTAGAACATGAAGAACGCTTTAGAACATGAAGAACGCTTTAGAATATGAAGAACGCTTTAGAATATGAAGAACACTTTAGAACATGAAGAACGCTTTAGAACATGAAGAACACTTTAGAACATAAAGAACACTTTAGAACATGAAGAACACTTTAGAACATGAAGAACGCTTTAGAACATAAAGAACGCTTTAGAACATGAAGAACGCTTTAGAACATGAAGAACGCTTTAGAACATGAAGAACGCTTTAGAACATGAACACTTTAGAACATGAAGAACACTTTAGAACATGAAGAACGCTTTAGAACATGAAGAACGCTTTAGAACATGAAGAACACTTTAGAACATGAAGAACACTTTAGAACATGAAGAACACTTTAAGAACATGAAGAACACTTTAGAACATGAAGAACACTTTAGAACATGAAGAACACTTTAGAACATGAAGAACGCTTTAGAACATGAAGAACGCTTTAGAACATGAACACTTTAGAACATGAAGAACACTTTAGAACATGAACACTTTAGAACATGAAGAACACTTTAGAACATGAAGAACACTTTAGAACATGAAGAACGCTTTAGAACATGAAGAACACTTTAGAACATGAAGAACACTTTAGAACATGAAGAACGCTTTAGAACATGAAGAACACTTTAGAACATGAAGAACACTTTAGAACATGAAGAACACTTTAGAACATGAAGAACGCTTTAGAACATGAAGAACGCTTTAGAACATGAAGAACACTTTAGAACGTGAAGAACACTTTAGAACGTGAAGAACACTTTAGAACGTGAAGAACACTTTAGAACATGAAGAACACTTTAGAACATGAAGAACGCTTTAGAACATGAAGAACGCTTTAGAACATGAAGAACACTTTAGAACATGAAGAACACTTTAGAACATGAAGAACACTTTAGAACATGAAGAACGCTTTAGAACATGAAGAACGCTTTAGAACATGAACACTTTAGAACATGAAGAACACTTTAGAACATGAAGAACACTTTAGAACATGAAGAACACTTTAGAACGTGAAGAACACTTTAGAACGTGAAGAACACTTTAGAACATGAAGAACACTTTAGAACATGAAGAACGCTTTAGAACATGAACACTTTAGAACATGAAGAACACTTTAGAACATGAAGAACACTTTAGAACATGAAGAACACTTTAGAACATGAAGAACGCTTTAGAACATGAAGAACACTTTAGAACATGAAGAACACTTTAGAACGTGAAGAACACTTTAGAACGTGAAGAACACTTTAGAACGTGAAGAACACTTTAGAACATGAAGAACGCTTTAGAACATGAAGAACGCTTTAGAACATGAAGAACGCTTTAGAACATGAACACTTTAGAACATGAAGAACACTTTAGAACATGAAGAACACTTTAGAACATGAAGAACGCTTTAGAATATGAAGAACGCTTTAGAACATGAACACTTTAGAACATGAAGAACACTTTAGAACATGAAGAACACTTTAGAACATGAAGAACACTTTAGAACGTGAAGAACACTTTAGAACGTGAAGAACACTTTAGAACATGAAGAACACTTTAGAACATGAAGAACACTTTAGAACATGAAGAACGCTTTAGAACATGAACACTTTAGAACATGAAGAACACTTTAGAACATGAAGAACGCTTTAGAACATGAAGAACGCTTTAGAACATGAAGAACACTTTAGAACATGAAGAACACTTTAGAACATGAAGAACGCTTTAGAACATAAAGAACGCTTTAGAACATGAAGAACACTTTAGAACATGAAGAACACTTTAGAACATGAAGAACACTTTAGAACATGAAGAACGCTTTAGAACATGAAGAACACTTTAGAACATGAAGAACGCTTTAGAACATGAAGAACGCTTTAGAACATGAAGAACGCTTTAGAACATGAAGAACGCTTTAGAATATGAAGAACGCTTTAGAATATGAAGAACGCTTTAGAACATGAAGAACGCTTTAGAATATGAAGAACGCTTTAGAATATGAAGAACACTTTAGAACATGAAGAACGCTTTAGAACATGAAGAACACTTTAGAATATGAAGAACGCTTTAGAACATGAAGAACACTTTAGAACATGAAGAACGCTTTAGAACATGAAGAACGCTTTAGAACATGAAGAACGCTTTAGAACATGAAGAACGCTTTAGAATATGAAGAACACTTTAGAACATGAAGAACGCTTTAGAACATGAAGAACACTTTAGAACATAAAGAACACTTTAGAACATGAAGAACGCTTTAGAACATGAAGAACGCTTTAGAACATAAAGAACGCTTTAGAACATGAAGAACGCTTTAGAACATGAAGAACGCTTTAGAACATGAAGAATGCTTTAGAACATGAAGAACGCTTTAGAACATGAAGAACACTTTAGAACATGAAGAACACTTTAGAACATGAAGAACACTTTAAGAACATGAAGAACACTTTAGAACATGAAGAACACTTTAGAACATGAAGAACGCTTTAGAACATGAAGAACGCTTTAGAACATGAACACACTTTAGAACATGAAGAACACTTTAGAACATGAAGAACGCTTTAGAACATGAAGAACACTTTAGAACATGAAGAACGCTTTAGAACATGAAGAACGCTTTAGAACATGAAGAACGCTTTAGAACATGAAGAACGCTTTAGAACATGAACACTTTAGAACATGAAGAACACTTTAGAACATGAAGAACACTTTAGAACATGAAGAACACTTTAGAACGTGAAGAACACTTTAGAACATGAAGAACACTTTAGAACATGAAGAACACTTTAGAACATGAAGAACGCTTTAGAACATGAACACTTTAGAACATGAACACTTTAGAACATGAAGAACACTTTAGAACATGAAGAACACTTTAGAACATGAAGAACACTTTAGAACATGAAGAACGCTTTAGAACATGAAGAACGCTTTAGAACATGAAGAACGCTTTAGAACATGAAGAACGCTTTAGAACATGAAGAACACTTTAGAACATGAAGAACGCTTTAGAACATGAAGAACGCTTTAGAACATGAAGAACACTTTAGAACATGAAGAACGCTTTAGAACATGAAGAACGCTTTAGAACATGAAGAACGCTTTAGAACATGAAGAACGCTTTAGAACATGAAGAACGCTTTAGAATATGAAGAACGCTTTAGAATATGAAGAACGCTTTAGAACATGAAGAACGCTTTAGAACATGAAGAACGCTTTAGAACATGAAGAACGCTTTAGAACATAAAGAACACTTTAGAACATGAAGAACGCTTTAGAACATGAAGAACGCTTTAGAACATAAAGAACGCTTTAGAACATAAAGAACGCTTTAGAACATGAAGAACGCTTTAGAACATGAAGAACGCTTTAGAACATGAAGAACGCTTTAGAACATGAAGAACACTTTAGAACATGAAGAACGCTTTAGAACATGAAGAACGCTTTAGAACATGAAGAACGCTTTAGAACATGAAGAACACTTTAAGAACATGAAGAACACTTTAGAACATGAAGAACACTTTAGAACATGAAGAACGCTTTAGAACATGAAGAACGCTTTAGAACATGAAGAACGCTTTAGAACATGAACGCTTTAGAACATGAAGAACACTTTAGAACATGAACACTTTAGAACATGAAGAACACTTTAGAACATGAAGAACACTTTAGAACATGAAGAACGCTTTAGAACATGAAGAACGCTTTAGAACATGAACACTTTAGAACATGAAGAACACTTTAGAACATGAAGAACGCTTTAGAACATGAAGAACACTTTAGAACATGAAGAACACTTTAGAACATGAAGAACGCTTTAGAACATGAAGAACACTTTAGAACATGAAGAACACTTTAGAACGTGAAGAACACTTTAGAACGTGAAGAACACTTTAGAACATGAAGAACGCTTTAGAACATGAAGAACGCTTTAGAACATGAAGAACGCTTTAGAACATGAACGCTTTAGAACATGAACACTTTAGAACATGAAGAACACTTTAGAACATGAAGAACGCTTTAGAACATGAAGAACGCTTTAGAACATTTAGAACATGAAGAACGCTTTAGAACATGAAGAACGCTTTAGAACATGAAGAACGCTTTAGAACATGAACACTTTAGAACATGAAGAACACTTTAGAACATGAAGAACACTTTCAACGTGAAGAACACTTTAGAACATGAAGAACACTTTAGAACATGAAGAACACTTTAGAACATGAAGAACACTTTAGAACATGAAGAACGCTTTAGAACGTGAAGAACCCTTTAGAACGTGAAGAACACTTTAGAACATAAAGAACACTTTAGAACATGAAGAACACTTTAGAACGTGAAGAACACTTTAGAACATGAAGAACGCTTTAGAACATGAAGAACGCTTTAGAACATGAAGAACGCTTTAGAACATGAAGAACACTTTAGAACATGAAGAACACTTATGAACGTGAAGAACACTTTAGAACATGAAGAACGCTTTAGAACATGAAGAACGCTTTAGAACATGAAGAACGCTTTAGAACATGAACACTTTAGAACATGAACACTTTAGAACATGAAGAACGCTTTAGAACATGAAGAACGCTTTAGAACATGAACACTTTAGAACATGAAGAACACTTTAGAACATGAAGAACACTTTAGAACATGAAGAACACTTTAGAACATGAAGAACACTTTAGAACGTGAAGAACGCTTTAGAACATGAAGAACACTTTAGAACATGAAGAACACTTTAGAACGTGAAGAACACTTTAGAACGTGAAGAACACTTTAGAACATGAAGAACGCTTTAGAACATGAACACTTTAGAACATGAAGAACGCTTTAGAACGTTATTAGATTATAAGTAACATCAAATCTAAAAGTTGTAAAATGTCATGTTCAGGTTCATTACAAAGAGGAAGTGGGACGAGGAACTGCAGTGACTGAGACGCCAGAACTAGAACGAGTCCGACGCAACCAAGACAACATCAGCAATGTGAGAGACTAAACCAGGACTAAACCAGGACTAAACCAGGTCTAAACCAGGTCTAAACCAGGACTAAACCAGGTCTAAACCAGGACTAAACCAGGTCTAAACCAGGACTAAACCAGGACTAAACCAGGACTAAACCAGGTCTAAACCAGGTCTAAACCAGGACTAAACCAGGTCTAAACCAGGTCTAAACCAGGACTAAACCAGGACTAAACCAGGACTAAACCAGGACTAAACCTGGTCTAAACCAGGTCTAAACCAGGACTAAACCAGGACTAAACCAGGACTAAACCAGGACTAAACCAGGACTAAACCAGGTCTAAACCAGGACTAAACCAGGTCTAAACCAGGACTAAACCAGGACTAAACCAGGACTAAACCAGGACTAAACCTGGACTAAACCTGGACTAAACCAGGACTAAATCAGGACTAAACCAGGACTAAACCAGGACTAAACCTGGTCTAAACCAGGTCTAAACCAGGACTAAACCAGGACTAAACCAGGACTAAACCAGGACTAAACCAGGACTAAACCAGGTCTAAACCAGGACTAAACCAGGTCTAAACCAGGACTAAACCAGGACTAAACCAGGACTAAACCAGGACTAAACCTGGACTAAACCTGGACTAAACCAGGACTAAATCAGGACTAAACCAGGACTAAACCTGGACTAAACCTGGACTAAACCAGGACTAAACCTGGACTAAACCTGGACTAAACCAGGACTAAATCAGGACTAAACCAGGACTAAACCTGGACTAAACCTGGACTAAACTTGCTGTGTTGTTTGTCCAGGTAAAGTACCGCAGTGACCTACAGGAGCTGAGGGGGCGGAGCTTGACTCTCCTGGACACACCTGAGTACAGACGAGTGCGCCGGAGCCAGGACGCCGTTTCCATGGTAACACCGCATCCGTGCCGCCATGGTGACGGAGGTGGAGCTAACGAAACCAGTGCACTGAAGTGAAGTGTGGCACTAATCACCAGACTAAACCAGGACTAAACCAGGACTAAACCAGGACTAAACCAAGACTAAACCAAGACTAAACCAAGACTAAACCAAGACTAAACCAGGACTAAACCAGGACTAAACCAAGACTAAACCAAGACTAAACCAAGACTAAACCAAGACTAAACCAGGACTAAACCAAGACTAAACCAGGACTAAACCAGGACTAAACCAGGACTAAACCAGGACTAAACCAGGACTAAACCAGGACTAAACCAAGACTAAACCAGGACTAAACCAGGTCTAAACCAGGACTAAACCAATACTAAACCAGGACTAAAATAGGACTAAACCAGGACTAAACAGGACTAAAATAGGACTAAAATAGGTCTAAACCAGGACTAAAATAGGACTAAACCAAGACTAAACCAGGTGTAAACCAGGACTAAAATAGGACAAAAATCGGACTAAACCAGGACTAAACCAGGACTAAACCAGGTCTAAACCAGGACTAAACCAGGACTAAACCAGGACTAAACCAGGTCCAAACCAGGTCTAAACCAGGTCTAAACCAGGACTGAACCAGGACTAAACCAGGACTAAACCAGGTCTAAACCAGGACTAAACCAGGTCTAAACCAGGACTAAACCAGGACTAAACCAGGACTAAACCAGGTCTAAACCAGGTCTAAACCAGGACTAAACCAGGTCTAAACCAGGACTAAACCAGGACTAAACCAGGACTAAACCAGGACTGAACCAGGACTAAACCAGGACTAAACCAGGTCTAAACCAGGACTAAACCAGGTCTAAACCAGGACTAAACCAGGACTAAACCAGGACTAAACCAGGACTAAACCAGGTCTAAACCAGGTCTAAACCAGGTCTAAACCAGGACTGAACCAGGACTAAACCAGGACTAAACCAGGTCTAAACCAGGACTAAACCAGGTCTAAACCAGGACTAAACCAGGACTGAACCAGGACTAAACCAGGACTAAACCAGGACTAAACCAGGCCTAAACCAGGTCTAAACCAGGACTAAACCAGGTCTAAACCAGGACTAAACCAGGACTAAACCAGGACTAAACAAGGACTAAACAAGGACTAAACCTGTTCTAATTCTTGTCTTGTGTGTTTTAGCAGGAGCTGGAGAAGATTTGAACAGAAACACTTTCAACCTCGTTTGTGACTAAATGCACCTGTGACTGAGTGAATGTGTTCATTATTAACAGTTATTAAAGACATGATCATGAAGAGTTATTAAAGACATGATCATGAAGAGTTATTAAAGACATGATCATGAAGAGTTATTAAAGACATGATCATGAAGAGTTATTAAAGACATGATCATAAACAGTTTTGTGCTGACTTAGTTTCTCTCCGGACTCAGGTCAAGTACCACGAGGACTTCGAGCGGTCCCGCGGCCGAGGCTCTGCCCTGGGACTGGACGAGCCGGGGATGGAGCGCTACCACAGAGCCAATCAGATGATCGGGGAGGCGGGATTTAGCCGAGGGCCACACCCCCAGAGTCTGGACATGGACAGAAAGCCCGGAGGCATCATCATGGGTCAGTGTCCAGGCAACGTGTTCTGTCCATCTGACACATGAGGGTTCGATCTTCCTGGTTAGATCTTCTTGGTTAGATCTTCTTGGTTAGATCTTCCTGGTTAGATCTTCTTGGTTAGATCTTCTTGGTTAGATCTTCCTGGTTAGATCTTCTTGGTTAGATCTTCTTGGTTAGATCTTCCTGGTTAGATCTTCTTGGTTAGATCTTCCTGGTTAGATCTTCTTGGTTAGATCTTCTTGGTTAGATCTTCTTGGTTAGATCTTCTTGGTTAGATCTTCTTGGTTAGATCTTCTTGGTTAGATCTTCCTGGTTAGATCTTCTTGGTTAGATCTTCTTGGTTAGATCTTCCTGGTTAGATCTTCTTGGTTAGATCTTCCTGGTTAGATCTTCTTGGTTAGATCTTCTTGGTTAGATCTTCTTGGTTAGATCTTCCTGGTTAGATCTTCTTGGTTAGATCTTCTTGGTTAGATCTTCTTGGTTAGATCTTCCTGGTTAGATCTTCTTGGTTAGATCTTCTTGGTTAGATCTTCTTGGTTAGATCTTCTTGGTTAGATCTTCCTGGTTAGATCTTCTTGGTTAGATCTTCTTGGTTAGATCTTCCTGGTTAGATCTTCTTGGTTAGATCTTCTTGGTTAGATCTTCTTGGTTAGATCTTCTTGGTTAGATCTTCCTGGTTAGATCTTCTTGGTTAGATCTTCTTGGTTAGATCTTCTTGGTTAGATCTTCCTGGTTAGATCTTCTTGGTTAGATCTTCTTGGTTAGATCTTCTTGGTTAGATCTTCTTGGTTAGATCTTCCTGGTTAGATCTTCTTGGTTAGATCTTCTTGGTTAGATCTTCCTGGTTAGATCTTCTTGGTTAGATCTTCTTGGTTAGATCTTCTTGGTTAGATCTTCTTGGTTAGATCTTCTTGGTTAGATCTTCTTCAGGTTCCTCTGTCATTCTAAATGTTTGGAGTCTTTTGTGTCCTGGACCTGAAGACCTGAAGGTTTGGAGAGCAGACCCAGGATCCATCTTTGACTTTGACCCTCTGGAGGACAACATCCAGTCCAAGAGTCTGCGCCGCATCTCTGGTACCAGGACAGGACCAGGACAAGAGCAGGACAGGACCAGGACCAGGACAGGAGCAGGACAGGACCAGGACAGGAGCAGGACAGGACCAGGACAGGAGCAGGACCAGGACAGGACCAGGACAAGAGCAGGACAGGACCAGGACCAGGACAGGAGCAGGACAGGACCAGGACAGGAGCAGGACAAGAGCAGGACAGGACCAGGACCAGGACAGGAGCAGGACAGGACCAGGACAGGAGCAGGACAAGAGCAGGACAGGACCAGGACCAGGACAGGACTAAACCAGGACTAAAGCTGGACTAAAGCAGGACTAAAGCAGGTCTAAAGCAGGACTAAAGCAGGACTAAAGCAGGACTAAAGCAGGACTAAACCAGGACTAAAGCTGGACTAAAACAGGACTAAAGCAGGACTAAAGCAGAACTAAACCAGGACTAAACCAGGACTAAAGCAGGACTAAAACAGGACTAAAGCAGGACTAAACCTGGACTTAACCTGGACTAAAACAGGACTAAAGCAGGGCTAAACCTGGACTAAAGCAGGACTAAACCTGGACTAAACCTGGACTAAAGCAGGACTAAACCTGGACTAAAGCAGGACTAAAGCAGGACTAAACCAGGACTAAAGCTGGACTAAAACAGGACTAAAGCAGAACTAAACCAGGACTAAAACAGGACTAAACCAGGACTAAACCAGGACTAAAGCAGGACTAAAACAGGACTAAACCTGGACTAAACCTGGACTAAACCTGGACTAAAACAGGACTAAAGCAGGGCTAAACCTGGACTAAACCTGGACTAAAGCAGGACTAAAGCAGGACTAAAACAGGACTTAACCTGGACTAAAGCAGGACTAAAGCAGGACTAAAGCAGGACTAAAACAGGACTTAACCTGGACTAAAGCAGGACTAAACCAGGACTAAACCAGGACTAAAGCAGGACTAAAACAGGACTAAAGCAGGACTAAACCTGGACTAAACCTGGACTAAAACAGGACTAAAGCAGGGCTAAACCTGGACTAAACCTGGACTAAAGCAGGACTAAAGCAGGACTAAAACAGGACTTAACCTGGACTAAAGCAGGACTAAAGCAGGACTAAAGCAGGACTAAACCTGGGCTAAACCTGGACTAAAGCAGGACTAAACCTGGGCTAAACCTGGACTAAAGCAGGACTAAAGCAGGGCTAAACCTGGACTAAAGCAGGACTACAGCAGGACTAAAGCAGGGCTAAACCTGGACTAAAGCAGGACTACAGCAGGACTAAAGCAGGGCTAAACCTGGACTAAAGCAGGACTACAGCAGGACTAAAACAGGACTAAAGCAGGACTAAAACAGGACTAAAGCAGGACTAAAGCGGGTGTGGTTTGTGTCTCAGGACGGGTGGAGTTCAGACAGACGCGCTCGCTGCCTCAGAGTCGAGCTCAGTCTGTGTCCTCAGAGCTGTGGGACCAGAGCAGCGCCGACACCGGTACTGACCTAAACCGGACCCAGACCGGACCCAGACCGGACCCAGACCGGGTCCAGACCGGGTCTAGACCGGGTCTAGACCGGACCCAGAGCGGGTCCAGACCGGGTCCAGACCGGGTCCAGACCGGGTCCAGACCGGGTCCAGACCGGGTCTAGACCGGGTCTAGACCGGACCCAGAGCGGGTCCAGACCGGGTCCAGACCGGGTCCAGACCGGGTCCAGACCGGGTCCAGACCGGGTCCAGACCGGTCACTCTGAGCATGTTTCTCACTTTCTGCTTTAAACACACTTTTTCCTTTACGTTTTGAGTGTTTCTCTGGTTTGAGGAGCACTGAGTGTTTGTGTCTCACTGTCCACAAGTCCTCACATGAGACGTGATGTCCTGCTCTGAGATCCCGCCCCAAAGGAGGAGGAGCCACTGAGGATGTGGCATTGTTCTTTTGTCTCAAACACACGCCCTTCTTCATGTTTAGCATTATTCACTCTCTGGAGTTAGATACTGTCGCCACAGCTGCCCTGGGGCAGACCATTGGCTCCTCCCACCAACTCACTGGGTCTCTGTCCGAGGAGGTCTACAAGAAGAAGAGTTCAGATCATAACTCCTCCTCTAGGGCGCGACCTCAGAGCTACTCAGACCAGGACCTTTAGATTGAAAATGCCTTCTGGATTTAACAGTGTTCAGGTGACGAATGAGCAGCTCTTAACCCTCATGTGTGTTTGTGTGTAACATATGTGTAACATGTCTGTGTTTGTGTGTAACATGTGTGTGTTTTTGTGTAACATGTGTGTGTTTGTGTGTAACATGTGTGTGTGTTTGTGTGTAACATGTGTGTGTTTGTGTGTAACATGTGTGTAACATGTGTGTGTTTGTGTGTAACATGTGTGTGTGTTTGTGTGTAACATGTATGTGTTTGTGTGTAACATGTGTGTAACATGTGTGTGTTTGTGTGTAACATGTATGTAACATGTGTGTAGCATGTGTGTAACAGGTGTGTGTTTGTGTGTAACATGTGTGTGTTTGTGTGTAACATGTGTGTGTTTGTGTGTAACATGTGTGTGTTTGTGTGTAACATGTATGTAACATGTGTGTAGCATGTGTGTAACATGTGTGTGTTTGTGTGTAACATGTGTGTGTTTGTGTGTAGCATGTGTGTAACATGTGTGTGTTTGTGTGTAACATGTGTGTAACATGTGTGTGTTTGTGTGTAACATGTGTGTAACATGTGTGTGTTTGTGTGTAACATGTGTGTAACATGTGTGTGTTTGTATGTAACATGTGTGTAACGTGTGTTTGTGTGTAACAGGTGTGTTTGTGTGTAACATGTGTGTGTTTGTGTGTAACATGTGTGTAACATGTTTGTGTGTAACATGTGTGTGTTTGTGTGTAACATGTATGTGTTTGTGTGTAACATGTGTGTAACGTGTGTTTGTGTGTAACATGTATGTGTTTGTGTGTAACATGTGTGTAACGTGTGTTTGTGTGTAACATGTGTGTGTTTGTGTGTAACATGTGTGTAACATGTGTGTGTTTGTGTGTAACATGTGTGTGTTTGTGTGTAGCATGTGTGTAACATGTGTGTGTTTGTGTGTAACATGTGTGTAACATGTGTGTGTTTGTGTGTAACATGTGTGTAACATGTGTGTGTTTGTGTGTAACATGTGTGTAACATGTGTGTGTTTGTATGTAACATATGTGTAACGTGTGTTTGTGTGTAACAGGTGTGTTTGTGTGTAACATGTGTGTGTTTGTGTGTAACATGTGTGTAACATGTTTGTGTGTAACATGTGTGTGTTTGTGTGTAACATGTATGTGTTTGTGTGTAACATGTGTGTAACGTGTGTTTGTGTGTAACATGTATGTGTTTGTGTGTAACATGTGTGTAACGTGTGTTTGTGTGTAACATGTGTGTGTTTGTGTGTAACATGTGTGTAACATGTGTGTGTTTGTGTGTAACATGTGTGTAACATGTGTGTGTTTGTGTGTAACATGTCTGTGTTTATGTGTAACATGTGTGTAACGTGTGTTTGTGTGTAACATGTATGTGTTTGTGTGTAACATGTGTGTAACGTGTGTTTGTGTGTAACATGTGTGTGTTTGTGTGTAACATGTGTGTATTTGTGTGTAACATGTGTGTTTGTGTGTAACATGTGTGTAACATGTGTGTATTTGTGTGTAACATGTGTGTAACATGTTTGTGTGCAGCTCCTGTGCTTCCCGGGGCGTACCAGCAGATGGCGCAGCCGCAGCAGTACGGATACATGCGCCAGACGAGTCTGTCCTCCGTGAGATCTGTGACCACGCCCCCACACGCCCCCAACATGGTACTGGACCAGGACTGGACCAGGACTGGACCAGGACTGGACCAGGACTGGACCAGGACTGGACCAGGACTGGACCAGGACTGGACCAGGACTGGACCAGGACTGACTGGACTTTGACTTTGTTCATCACGTTTTGATGGTGTTTCTAACGTGACTGTGCCTCTCTGCTGCCCCTGCTGTGCGGTCCCTGCGGTCCGGCCCCTGCTGTCCGGCCCCTGCTGTGCGGCCCCGTTGTCGGGCCCCTGCTGTCGGGCCCCTGCAGCGCGTGTACAGAGCGCTGTACGATTACGCGGCCCAGGACCACGATGAGGTTTCCTTCAGAGACGGAGACGTTATCGTGAACGCGCAGCACATCGACGAGGGCTGGATGTACGGGACGGTGCAGAGGACGGGCCAGTCCGGCATGCTCCCGGCCAACTACGTGGAGACCGCCCACTGAGGGACGGCCTACTGAGGGACTGCCCACTGAGGGACGGCCCCCTGAAGGACAGCCCAAAGAGGGACGGCCCACTGAAGGACAGCCCATTGAGGGACGGCCCACTGAGGGACGGCCCCCTGAAGGACGGCCCATTGAGGGACGGCCCACCGAGGGACGGCCCCCTGAAGGACGGCCCATTGAGGGACGGCCCACCGAGGGACGGCCCCCTGAAGGACGGCCCATTGAGGGACGGCCCACTGAGGGACGGCCCCCTGAAGGGCGGCCCACTGAGGAGGGGCTCAGGGCTTTCACACACATCCTGCTGTTTCCTTTTTTATCACACTTTTAATTGCGTCGCCTAAAAAAACTATTTGTGATTGTGTCAACATCAAACAGCATCTAAAATGTGTCAATGTGTGTTAGTCTGGATTTAATCTGGATTTAATCTGGATATAAGGATGTCACTTCCTGTACGAGTGTCCCTGGTGTGATGTCACTTCCTGTGTGAATGTCCTTGGTGTGATGTCACTTCCTGTGTGAATGTCCTTGGTGTGATGTCACTTCCTGTATGAGAGTCCCTGGTGTGATGTCACTTCCTGTACGAGTGTCCCTGGTGTGATGTCACTTCCTGTACGAGTGTCCCTGGTGTGATGTCACTTCCTGTGTGAATGTCCTTGGTGTGATGTCACTTCCTGTGTGAATGTCCTTGGTGTGATGTCACTTCCTGTATGAGAGTCCCTGGTGTGATGTCACTTCCTGTGTGAATGTCCTTGGTGTGATGTCACTTCCTGTATGAGAGTCCCTGGTGTGATGTCACTTCCTGTATGAGAGTCCCTGGTGTGATGTCACTTCCTGTATGAGTGTCCCTGGTGTGATGTCACTTCCTGTGTGAATGTCCTTGGTGTGATGTCACTTCCTGTGTGAATGTCCTTGGTGTGATGTCACTTCCTGTATGAGAGTCCCTGGTGTGATGTCACTTCCTGTACGAGTGTCCCTGGTGTGATGTCACTTCCACTTCCTGTATGAGTGTCCCTGGTGTGATGTCACTTCCTGTGTGAATGTCATTGGTGTGATGTCACTTCCTGTGTGAATGTCCTTGGTGTGATGTCACTTCCTGTATGAGAGTCCCTGGTGTGATGTCACTTCCTGTACGAGTGTCCCTGGTGTGATGTCACTTCCAATTCCTGTATGAGTGTCCCTGGTGTGATGTCACTTCCTGTGTGAATGTCCTTGGTGTGATGTCACTTCCTGTGTGAATGTCCTTGGTGTGATGTCACTTCCTGTGTGAATGTCCTTGGTGTGATGTCACTTCCTGTATGAGAGTCCCTGGTGCGATGTCACTTCCTGTATGAGTGTCCCTGGTGTGATGTCACTTCCTGTGTGAATGTCCTTGGTGTGATGTCACTTCCTGTGTGAATGTCCTTGGTGTGATGTCACTTCCTGTATGAGTGTCCCTGGTGTGATGTCACTTCCTGTATGAGAGTGCCTGGTGTGACGTCACTTCCTGTATGAGTGTCCCTGGTGTGATGTCACTTCCTGTGTGAATGTCCTTGGTGTGATGTCACTTCCTGTGTGAATGTCCTTGGTGTGATGTCACTTCCTGTATGAGAGTCCCTGGTGTGATGTCACTTCCTGTATGAGAGTCCCTGATGTGATGTCACTTCCTGTATGAGAGTCCCTGGTGGGATGTCACTTCCTGTATGAGTGTCCCTGGTGTGATGTCACTTCCTGTGTGAATGTCCTTGGTGTGATGTCACTTCCTGTATGAGTGTCCCTGGTGTGATGTCACTTCCTGTATGAGTGTCCCTGTGTGATGTCACTTCCTGTGTGAATGTCCTTGGTGTGATGTCACTTCCTGTATGAGTGTCCCTGGTGTGATGTCACTTCCTGTATGAGAGTCCCTGGTTTGATGTCACTTCCTGTGTGAGCATCCCTGGTGTGATTTCACTTCCTGTGTGAGCGTCCCTGGTGTGAGGTCACTTCCTGTGTGAGTGTCCCTGGTGTGATGTCACTTCCTGTGTGAGCGTCCCTGGTGTGATGTCAGCGTTCCTGGTGTGATGTCACTTCCTGTGTGAGCGTCCCTGGTGTGATGTCACTTCCTGTAAGTGTCCCTGGTGTGATGTCACTTCCTGTGTGAGCGTCCATGGTGTGATGTCACTTCCTCTATGAGAGTCCCTGGTGTGAATTCACTTCCTGTACGAGTGTCCCTGGTGTGATGTCACTTCCTGTGTGAATGTCCCTGGTGTGATGTCACTTCCTGTACGAGTGTCCCTGGTGTGATGTTACTTCCTGTGTGAATGTCCCTAGTGTGATGTCACTTCCTGTGTGAGCGTCCCTGGTGTGATGTCACTTCCTGTGTGAGCGTCCCTGGTGTGATGTCACTTCCTGTGTGAGCGTCCCTGGTGTGATGTCACTTCCTGTACCTTTGAAAGTGCAGTTTGTGACGTGTGAAACGCCCTGAGCCTCGTCCGCTTCAGATGAACTCAAACGTTCACATCTTTATCACTTCTATTATGTGATGCATCCTTTTCCCACATGTAAAAATGAGGTTGAACCTATAGCTCCCCCTGCTGGACAAACTCCTTCACCTTCTTCAGTCAAAGGAGAACAAGAGCGGCTTCTCTAACGTCTTTATTTGATGTAAAAACGTATAAATGAGTCCGATTCATGACGAGAGGTTTTAAGACGCAGATAAAGCAGTGATTATC
Source organism: Eucyclogobius newberryi (assembly GCF_026437365.1). Lineage (NCBI taxonomy): Eukaryota > Metazoa > Chordata > Actinopteri > Gobiiformes > Gobiidae > Eucyclogobius > Eucyclogobius newberryi. The sequence continues at coordinate 121,739 of NW_027315887.1, forward strand.
TTGGAAATGTTATAAATGTGTGATGTTTCTGATGAAAACCACATGTTTCTGTCTTAAAATACTCAATGAAGATGTTCTCAAGCTTCATGGTTTGGATCTTTTCCTCAGATCAAACGTGAACTTTCCTCACACAAACCTCGTGTTTTCAGACAGAAACGAGGCCTTTTCTGTGTAAAAACGGCCCAAATGTCACATATTTGGGCCATTTAAATGTGAAAAAAATTTTAAATGTTAAAAATTGTTTAAATGTCTTCATTTTGTCCACATGTTAGACACAAACACATTTACAGAGCAGATTTGGGATTTATTACTTTTATTTTGTGACTAAACTTGATCTGACTGAAAACTGTCCAAAACATTCACATTTTTGCCCCATTTTTTTGTGTTTTAAATGTAATAAGCAGTTTAGGGGCGTGTCTTCACGTCTCTGTGGGAGGAGACAAACGTGTTAGGGGCGTGTGTTCACGTCTCTGTGGGAGGAGACAAACGTGTTAGGGGCGTGTCTTCACGTCTCTGTGGGAGGAGACAAACGTGTTAGGGGCGTGTCTTCACGTCTCTGTGGGAGGAGACAAACGTGTTAGGGGCGTGTCTTCACGTCTCTGTGGGAGGAGACAAACGTGTTAGGGGCGTGTCTTCACGTCTCTGTGGGAGGAGACAAACGTGTTAGGGGCGTGTCTTCACGTCTCTGTGGGAGGAGACAAACGTGTTAGGGGCGTGTCTTCACGTCTCTGTGGGAGGAGACAAACGTGTTAGGGGCGTGTCTTCACGTCTCTGTGGGAGGAGACAAACGTGTTAGGGGCGTGTCTTCACGTCTCTGTGGGAGGAGACAAACGTGTTAGGGGCGTGTCTTCACGTCTCTGTGGGAGGAGACAAACGTGTTAGGGGCGTGTCTTCACGTCTCTGTGGGAGGAGACAAACGTGTTAGGGGCGTGTCTTCACGTCTCTGTGGGAGGAGACAAACGTGTTAGGGGCGTGTCTTCACGTCTCTGTGGGAGGAGACAAACGTGTTAGGGGCGTGTCTTCACGTCTCTGTGGGAGGAGACAAACGTGTTAGGGGCGTGTCTTCACGTCTCTGTGGGAGGAGACAAACGTGTTAGGGGCGTGTCTTCACGTCTCTGTGGGAGGAGACAAACGTGTTAGGGGCGTGTCTTCACGTCTCTGTGGGAGGAGACAAACGTGTTAGGGGCGTGTCTTCACGTCTCTGTGGGAGGAGACAAACGTGTTAGGGGCGTGTCTTCACGTCTCTGTGGGAGGAGACAAACGTGTTAGGGGCGTGTCTTCACGTCTCTGTGGGAGGAGACAAACGTGTTAGGG